>NC_082594.1:47546899-47745168 GCF_030936135.1 Gavia stellata
ATATATGTCCCTGTGATTTGTATACTCAGAAAGATTTCATGCTAATAGAATTTTAAGACTTACAAGTTGGCTGTAAACTCACTTTGGTTTGCTTTCTTGTGATGGTTTGTTGAATAAATATACTTGCATTTCATTCTGTACAACATCATGCTTATAGAAGACACATTGCTTTAAGTAACATATTAGGAGACAAACAAGCATCTTTTCTTTAGTGAAATCAGACTTAGGAAGAGAAGGGGGACAAGAAGGAAGAAAAAGAGATCTGGCTATTTTTAAATTTGAAATCTTAAAATTTGCTTAAACAAATAAAGAGTGACTACATCAGCTATTTTTTTATTCTCGGCATCTGCCTTTTTGATTCCATCTTTAAATTTCTGCACATAGGCAACAAAATAAGCAATCAAGAAAACTGGAGATTAGGTGCAACTTGAACCAGCTTAATTTATTGTTACCACATCATTTTACTTTGTGGTAATAAAATGTACTTCTTATTGCAGAATTCCTATACAGTAACAAACAAACAAAACCTATTATTTGTAAATTGTATGGTGTCTCCACGGTAAAATGCATATTCAGGGCATTGTTTTCAATATTTATTCTCTGATATAATCCCATCTAACAAACAGTTAATATGCTGGTGTGTACAGGAACATTTTTGATGACACAGATCACTTAAAACAGATTGTCTACACATAACTAAACCTGCATATGCCACAAATCAAAAGTTTCTACTTCAGAAAACTCCAGCTGCTAGATGAATAGACCTGCATATATTTTTGGCTCGCAGTGCATGTTCCATAATAGGTTGTACAATAGGATTTCATTTAACTATATGGATTCAAATATTTGTTACTGCCCACTTTGGGGAGACAAAATTAAAATGGTTTGGTGGCTTACAAGACATGGAAGGAATAAAAACAGAAGCCCAAGCATCTTAGAAATGCAGAAGGTATATTATTAAAAAATAATAGAATACAAATACTAAGGAATATCTTTGTTATGTACAATGTTACTGGCTATGTATCTTAGCTTCATTTTGTATTTATGAATATATTTTCAGTAGAAGGATAAATAGGTGAAAATAGTTCACTACCATATGATTTGTTTTATCCTTAGGCATCGCCTGGGGTTACTGGTACAGCCCTGGCTCTCAGTACCGAAAAGTGAAATGTGCAACAATGAAAATTTTATTAAAACGTATGTTAACCCATTACAGTATGTTCACTTCCAATTCTTTGTAAGAATGCGTGATGTATCATTTTGTGGGTGTCATTTTTTTAAAAAGATATGAGTCAAGTAGAGGAGCAAATTTAATGGGAGAATTTTATGGGAAACATTATACAAATGGCAGAGTGTGCGATTCCCATTATTAAAATAATTTGTCATTGTGTGAAAAAATGGTATAAATTTCAAGAAAGAGTCTTCTTTAGTTATCTGCCCTTTTTTAATGACAGCGGCTTTCGTGCAGTAAAGGCAGACACGTTTTCAAGCAAAGCCCATTTCAGACCAGAATTTCTGAGAGCCCTATTAATGTTTCATGCTAATCAAGGAGAGTGGGAAATAGAGCTGACAGGTGCTTTCTACTCTGCTTATTCCTGTCTTCCTGCATTAGACATTACTAGCTAAAAAAGAGCCAATATGATTCCTTTCCAGTGCATGTGGTGACAAGGGCAGGAATAAAATGCTTCTTTTTATAAGTTTATAGTTGTTCTTTCTATTGCTTCCACTGGTGACATCCACAAATATAAAGATGCAGCAATTATTAATAAAAAATTATTTTATTTCAATCCACAACCTAAATCAGACTCTGAAATTTCCCCCAGCGCACTTTGGAAACTCCAGTGCGCTGGTAGCATTTCTTCTGAGATAAACTGAGGTTCACCTGAGATCCTTTTTTTAACAGCATATGCGGTAGCATTTCCATCTGAGCCAGAAAGAAACACATACCTTTACTCTAGGATGAGTCTTTTTGATTACAAAATGCCAAGGTGAAGAACAAAAGTAAACTCTGCATGAGGCAGCTTGAAGACAAAACATGAAAGCTGCAGCGGGTGTTGCTGGGGGTTGCCCTTTGCCACCCTCCCCTACCCCCGGTACCTGACTTGTACCTCTGTGTTAGTCAGGCAAAGCAGCAGCACTCTGAAGTAAGTGCTCAAATCCCATATATAGCTAAAGGAGAGAGCGATGTGCCTTTGAAAACCTACCGAGAAGTCCCATCTGGCTGAGTTTAGGTACACAAGTTAGGCAGGGAGGCTGTCCCTCCGGAGGCGCTCAAAGGCACATGTCTCCCGTGCCTGCATGGAAAGTTTCTGCGCTTCCTTTGGGAAGCCTGCTTCAATAGGCAGTTAAACGCAGATGCAAGTTAGGTGCCCAGGTGAGGGAGACCAGATTGTAGCCTCTGACAACAAAATGGCTGAAGTCTGTAGGCTGGGACTTTACTGAACTGTATTTGTACAACACGCATGGGGAATTTCATAACTGCAGCAGCTAGCAGTCCTTAAATTAGCTTTGCTGAAATAATCAGGAAAAGGAGAAACCGAGCTCACTGTTCCAGTATATTGCTTTTTCCACACAAAACAGATACTGTTAAATTGTCCTAAATGTGCATGACAGCCAGCGTAGCTGTTTTTCATGTAAATTATAATACATACAATAGCTCAGAAAATATTGATTTACTTTAGTATCTCTATAGACATTTTGAGCATTGAAAAAAGTTGCATTTGTTTAATTGAAATTACTTTCTATTATAAAATTTAACTGAAGCAGATCCCTAATCTGGACGATTTAACACTGATTTGACTCTTGCCTACTCTGATTTTGTTTGCTAGTAATTTACTGCTTTAAGTTAAACTAATAAATACAGTCACGCATATTTGAATATGTATGAATTCATCTTAAACAAGTCTATATCAAGAATCTGAATCAGTTTAGCTAAATTCATTTAAACCAGTGTAACCTTTCTTCACGACATGTACATGAATTTATTAAAAAACTGTAGATTATAACATGAAACTAATTGCTACCTTTCTCTGGCAGGACACAAACCAATATTGCTTATTTGCTTGTTTTAAGCAAATTGCCAGCACTTTCCTAACAAATTTATTTTGTCATTAAGAATACATGATTTCTACAGTAAATCATGTCTACCTTCAGATTCATAATCAGTATGAAGAAATACTACCAGAACAGTCAAACTCAATTTCTTACAGGAGTGTTTTCTAAATGTCCTTAGAATCCCCTTGAATAACGATGGTGAGGCACATGTGGCTCATAGTACCAAAGGATTTGTACCTATATTGTCTTGTTTACTATGTATGTCAAATATTGTATACTTTAAAAAAATCTGCTTTAATAAATCTGTTGCTTCTGTCAAAAGCAAATATCTTTTGAAGTAAATTTAAAGATGAGTGAACCATTTCTCCCTACTTATATTCTGCAAAGTTGCCATTGTCTACATGTTATACATGGGAATGACACTGGTGCTTTCAGGATAGGACAAAACGTTACAATTTTGTACAACAAAAGTTGTCACAGAAATAATTCATCAGAAGCACGAAGAATGCAATTCTTTACCAGCAAGAATCTCAGTTTTTTTATCTCAAGTATGCACCAGAACTTTTCATAAACTTATTTTCATCAGGTCCCTATCTTTAGGTTTTGTTTAAAGGATTTAATCCAGGGAAGCTCAAGAGGATTTGCTTTCTAACTTTGATACTTCCCCATTATGGTGGAAGAACTAGGAAGTTTTAGCCATTTTGCTATTGGAGCTTAAATCTCTAAAACCTATGGATAGCATCACATCATAAGTGAGAAGCCTCCACTTCATCCCTTGGGTAACAAAATTCCCATTGCCAAAAGCCCTATGAGTTCCACCTGCCCTGGAATTCCCTTAGCGCATGTCAAGATTACATAATGACCTTGTTTAGATTTGGCCTCTAAATCTAGGGATGTGTATCTAAGCAAGATTCACCATGCTCATTGACTTTTCTGCTTGGGAAATGTTCACCACAACACAAATGTTTAGAAGTATATAGTGAGTCCACAAGATGACAGTACCTGTTAGTTTCACAAATTGGTCCAGTGTAATGTGACTCCTGAAGGTAGCTTCCAGAGTCTGTTCTTTTTCCAAGTTACTTGTCTTTCTTTCTTTCAATGGAAAAGTGACTAAAGGAGTGACATTTTTCTTAGGACTGATCACGATTTCAGAACTCATGGATGATTCTAGGGTAGTGATTTTCTTTTATTCGCCTTGCAGTGCTGAATGTAAGTTCATAGTGTTGCTAAAGCACTGAAACACTCTGCTGTAAATTAATATTAAGAAATGTCTGATTCATCCTAACACATTTTAAATTATGTATTTTCTTTCTGTCCTTCTATCATCTGGAACAGTCACTTAAAGACCAAGACTGAATATGTGCATGTATGCATTAGTACGTTAAGTTCTTTGCTGTCTTAATGAGGAAATGAAGACTTTAACGTGTTCTTATGAAAGTTATTTTGGGACCCCTCCCAAAACATAGAAATAAGTTGAGAATATCAGGTTTTCAATACAAATCTTGGCCAGGTCTTATATAGTACCTCCTGGCAAGTACTAAATGCTGTTTAACTTTCACCTGCTAAAAACAGGTATTCCTTTCACCAAAGCAGAAGAAGGCCTGCTTTCATCAAGGTTTGAGACCAGGAGATATGTACATGTGTCAAATAATATACTGCATATGCTACATCCAGATTGCAAAACTCACTGTCATTAAATCTTGGTTTCCTCATTTACATTTACATTTACGCAACCAAGAATTTGGATCTGTGCAAATAGGTTGTGCATGGGAAAGTCCCACTGGGATTGTGAAGGGAAACCCATAGAAGGCTTCACATTGACATTTCAAAGGCTTCAGCATCAAAACTGTGATCTGTATCTATGAATAGATATCCCTTGCTCAAAAATTAGTCACTCCTTCCTCCTCCCATCTTACCTTCTCTGCAACAATCCATAATATGACTGTTTACGTATGAAGACCTTCTGCAAACAATATTATTACTCTGGCTCCCTCAAGAAAGCTTAACTAAGACCTATTAGGCCCATTATGGCAGAAACCTTATTTATACAAAATCCTAAGAAAAATATTCCCTTCCTGAGGAGAGGATACAGTCTGGATAGACAAGCCATATCCAGGATAAGAAAAATGTAGCCACGGAAAGTTTGTGTTTGCGTTTCATCTTATCTGTCCATTGACTTCTGGGTCTGATAGTCAACTTTCAAACTAACACCCTTAGACCCTGATTCTTTAGAATCTTTTTAGATGTTAACATGGATAAAAAAGGTGAGGTGGTCCCTAGAAGCAGTCATTTGTGTGTTTAAAGAGCATCTGGGCAACTAGCTGAGGTGAAAATCTTGTCCACACACTGACCTGGAATTCATAGGTAGTGGCAGGGCTAGAAATGAAACTGGATCTCTCCAATCCTATCTCATTGCTCAGCTATTACAACTTGCTGCCTCTGAGCTCAGGCTACAGAAGGACAGTGTTCAGCTATAGCAAAAGAGTGTTAAAGAAAAGCAGGTTGCTCCTATTAGGTTAAAGCAAGCAAGGCACTACAGATTTCCATCTATGGTGATATGCTCTGACAAACACTTTACGTTTAATTAACAGGACCAAATTCTCCTTTAATTTATGCAAGTGAAGCTCTATTGGCTTCAACAGAGTTAGCTCTGCTGTAATTGAGAGAAGAATTTGGCCCAGCATCTGTAATAAATCATTAATGAGCATGTAGTAAGATAAGTTTAAATGATTAATTAACAATGTATTTTTTGGAGAAAAGTATTCTTAACATGCCCTTAATGTATCAAGTGATAATTACAATATTAAAAGCCTACTGATTAAAGCAATTAATTATATGCTTAATTTATTTACTAATTAAGCTTTAATATATGTATAGTTAAGTAATTGCTAATGAGTATTTCACATTTGCTAAACTGGTCTGGCAGTAATTACATGGGAAACACTATAAAATGATTCTTCTAGTGATTATACGAAAAAATGCAACATTATTTGGGGTTTTTTATTTCTTTTTATTGGTTTTTTTTTCCTAAACGAATTACTTGGCTTGCATTTTTCTCCTTGGTGAATGGACTGTTTACTAGAATGCAAGCTTCATAGGTCTGAAAGGGCAGTGTTTCTGGATGAATATGACGAAAAGTGCTTCTGAAGCACAACTCAGTCATGCCTACACGAAAACAACAATCTTCCCCCCTTGTGCACAAGGAGCTAAAGCCTACAGTTTTCTTAGTTTGTATTCAGATATTACTTAGGCAGAATTTCAGCTGATGTTAATGGGAGTTTGCTATGTTAGGATCACAGCTGTTTGTTCTTTGATTATGGCAAGAACGTCTGGCTCCTGACCTGGGCTCTTCAATTCATATACGATGCGGGAGAGAGGTATGCATCTTTCAGTCAGATGTAGGTTCCTTGAATCACAGCATATGCAGTATCTATTGTTGCAGACCTTACTTTAAGTCTTATACTTTGTGCAGATAAAACACCAATTAAAGCTGATGAAAGTTTTGCCTAAGGAAACAACAAAGCAATAGGATCATTTTTAGACATACTTGACCACACATCATGAACTCCCAAAGTCCTTATTCATTCAAATTCCTATTGCATCCTGAAGCCCGAGTTTCTGGTCCTTGCCCAAGTTGTATCTCAAACTATAGAAGAAAAGACAGTCCCTCTTTTTCCACCTCTGTGGTCCACACATTGCCTTCAGGGAGATGTTGCATCAGTGTAGATTCTGAAATGCTTAAAAATAACAGTGGCATACTGCGTTATAGCATGGTTTGGTGGAAGGAAACTGCACACCATGAAGAAGTGTTCAAGAAAGGGTTAGTGTTACGGCTATAATTACTTCTTACTCCACTAGGCAATAAGTGAGCAAGCCACCTACAGCATTGACTTGTGGGGGTAGAGCCTAGTAATGAGACGATCCCCAGCCTAGTTAACCACCCCTAGCTTTCGGAGGATAGAGATCTGGAGATATTTAATCAGTTTTCCTCCCTTTCCTACTCTTACACTTACTTCCCTCACTTTAAGCTTGTGTGTATTTCTGCAAAATCCCAGCTGCTCCCTCTGCCTTTTTCTAAGTTTGGAGCCTGGGGACACCTTTTCCTCCCATCCCCCAATCTTTTCTCTGGATACATCTTCCTAGTGCTCTAATTTGTATCTAGCAGGTGAAAGTGCGTGTTGACCCAGAGCACTTTCCTGGGAGAGCAAAATTAAATAGGTTCAGTAGATCTGGGATGCACATAAACAGGTCTTAATGCAGTGTGTATTCTCATCCCATGCATTAATGAAGTGGGAGATGGACTGAATCTCACCAAAGCATGGGCTTTTCAGAAACTCTTTATGCTGTTACCAGATCAGAAATGGACAGGAGTGACAAATGGACACAAGGGACTACACCCCAAATACAGGGCTTAGCTGTGGCTTGTATAGAGCCTTCATTTTCCTGCAATAAAGCCTCATGTAATTGATTGTCAAGACTCCACGCATCTGCCTAACTGGGGATGTGTGACAAACCCAACCCAATCTGTGGTAAAATTCCAGAGTCATTCCCAAGGAGAAATTAAATTACATTTATATAGCATATGCCGTTACTCAGTTATATGAAAATGCATTCTTCCAGTAAAATTGGGGTTTGTATTTATTTAAGAGATAGCAAACAAGGGATAGGGACATGAACTGAAGATGGGAAGCTACTGGGCAAAGATTAAGAGTTGAAAAAGCACATATCTAATTTTTTTAAAAGTGGCATTAACAAGGAATTTCAGCCAAATGTCCTCCCAGAGGAATTGTGCCTGCAACTGAGTGGCTTCCACACCCACTGACACTGGGGAGAGTATGGAGCATCAAGTATCTCCTAAGGCTGACAGACGTTACCTTGAATGATATATGTAGACATATTCCTTAGCATTAAGTTGAAAAGTTGCCTACCACACAGGAACAACTGTTGTCAGGCTATGACGTGACGTGATCTGGCAATCAGAATTCTGATGCTGAACTTCACAGCTTCCAAGACAATTTGGGGGCATTTGAGGGTTCATGAAAGGAAAGTTATCTACATTAACACTTTATTCAAACTGCAGTAATGACAGTGCTTCACTGCTTGTCAGTGGGCCAGACAGACTTTTACCTCTTTGTTCCATAATTTGTCTTAGGGACAGCCAGAGGGTTCATCTTCTTCTGAAGCACTGAAGACTGACCATCAGAGCTGTGGCTTTTTGTGTAGGTCTTAATGAAGTTAGCAAAGCCTGTAGGATCAAACCTTACCTAAAATGCAATGAAATCTTTTTTTCTGTATGCTTTCATGGTAAAATACTAATGAACAAAACTGAGAGGAGCCTATTCCATAAGTGGTCCCCTCTGCCGGCACAGCAGCATCCCTTCTCTGCGCAATGTGCTGAAAGTCCAGCCCAGAAATACCCATATTTCCCATGGAAGATGGATATGAATGGTCAGAGTCCTCACTTTGTTTTCCAGACCACTGGAAGAAGCTGGATCAGTATTGACACTTTCCACGTGGTAGGAACATAGCACTTGTTCATCTCCTGTGGCCTGTGGATCTTTGCTGGTGAGGGGTCCACAGCTGGACTGCGGTACTTTTTGGCCCTAGTTGACTTCTAAAGTAAAGACATGTGATAGTCTGAATGGCAGGCTGAGGGGAGAATTGTGATCTATGGTTCAAACCACTCCAAAGAGGAGTTTAACTTCCATGTAAATTCTATAAATGCCATCCTGAAAGAGAAAAAAAGCAACAACCAGGATATACTGAAAGACGACCGTCTATTGCATGCCATTCTCACGTGAGTATCTTTAAAGCTACATTTTTCACTGTGGTTCTTTTACAAGCAATGTTCACAGAAGAAAGAAATTGCTGATAGTAGGGTACCAAATCACGATGCCCAGAAAGCTAGGCATTTTCCTTCGAAAAGCCTTGCTTTTACCTTACCAGGAGATTTTCCTCAGTAAGGACTCTGAAATGGTTATTAGGAACTAGAGGATTCGGAGCGCAGAAGATGGAAAGTTAAACCACCTGCACCACACAGCCTTCACGATCCAATCAGACTAAAGAGCTTTGGGAAATTTTGCAACACACTCATAGGCTAAGTTGGCACTAGGAAAATTGAATGGAGATCTTTTTTGGACAAAATTTTCCTTCTGTCCTGTGAAGTGTATGTTCTGTAAGTTCTATGGAAACTTTAGAGAGGAAATTTCAGGAACAGAAAAATATGTGGGGCAGAATTTTGAGACAGCTTTAAATTCCTCCTAAAAGACTGCAAAGAAACTAGGTTTCCACAACTCAACATTTTTATTCTTTTATGCTAGACTAGGATCTCAAGCTCATCTTGGCCGTGCCTTTATGCTCCTAACCCATGTGTTACTCATACAGCTATGTGCAGTGCAACGGTCATTAGCAGATGTATCAGAAGTGGCTACAGAGGCTAAACAAATTTAGCACCTATAGTGCTAAATAACGCAGGTCAGGAACTGTTCCCTCACTCTGAGGCCAAGCGGCATGGCAAGACCTGCATCTACCTATTTAAACTTCCTCTCCAACAAAACAGGGAGGCCATCTTCGAACCTCTTTTTGGAAAGGATCTGTAGTGCTTTCCGTCTCTTGAGCAGTACCCAGACATTTTTCGGCACAGTGCTAAGCAGCACAGGGCACAACTATGCCAGGGAGAGTGCTAACAATTAAACAGACAGTCTAATGACAGGACAGTGCTCAACCCTGTGCCCCTTGTATTTCCTAGTATAGGCGTAGCAACATCTGTATTATGATGGAAGATATACTGGAAGAAGCATCTAAGAAAATCTGTAGTAAGAACTGTACATTCATTACATCTCATTACTCACATGATTTTCAGAAATGAGCTTCCCAGGCAAAGCATATTGTCCTTCATTATTGTTTGCTATGTTTATTCTAGCGATGTCAAGAACCCCGTTGTGAAACTCCCACTGATTTAAACAATGCCAGAATTTCAGCTGTATGGGATGAGATGGTTCTGAGTCGTCCATCTGGGAGCCCTTGTGCCATTTGAGTGGTGTGTGGGTTTTTTGGGGTTTTTTTGGTTTTTGTGTGTGTGTGTGTGTGTGTGGTGTGGGGTTTGTTTTGTTTTGTTTTGTTTTTGTTTGTTTGTTTGTTTGGTAATGGTTGGACTTGATGATCTTACAGGTCTTTTCCAACCTTAGTGATTCTGTGATTTCCAACTGCATGTCTACCAGACCCCCAAACACATTCCCTAGAGATGGCTGTCTCATCTGAGGAGTTCATCATTTCTATGCAGAGACCAGCCTGAAAAACTACCCCAAAACCCAACACCTTTAGTAAAGTAGTGGTGCTGATGATGGTGTTTACCCACACGATAGAAATGAGAAAAGAGGGTGCACAGGAGAAACACGGCAGATCAGGGAGAATTGTCTGGCTTAAGACCTAAGATCTCAGCTTGGCGAAAAATCAAACCGAAGTGACTTTTGCTTGCAGAGCACTGACGAAGTATTTGGCATTGGCTCCTGAAATGTTTCTTGTAAATTTTGGAAATAAACCCAAAACAACTTCTGATTAAACTGACCTGGCAAACTGATAAATTTGCCTTCATTTAAATTGCTGACCACGAGGCACAAAACATGTCCAACTATCTTCCCAATTTAGTGCTGCATAAAGCTCTTCAAGACGCTCTCCCCAAATGAGTATAGTGTGGATAACAGCCTAGGGCTTCAATACTCCAAGAGCAGCCTTGATGTGTGGCTTTACTGGAACAGATCCCTTTGAAGGGAATATTGGTTGGGATGTTACTGTAGCCTTTTCTAGTCTGTGTCCTCCAAAAGGTACTTAGGAAGCATGGGTCACTCATTCAGTATATAATCCAAACAGATATGAATTTCTTGAAGATGCCTATTGTTCATTCTGTCTTCTCTTTTGATCCCTAAGTAGCACCACACATTTGGAATATGGTAGCCAGAGATCTTGGAAACCAAAAGCTACACTTAAGATGTTATTTCCACTTTTTTTTTTCCCCTGGGTTTTGGAGTTTTTTTTGGTCTCCGCTAGTTTTAACTGCAGCTATCAGTAGTTCATAAGGGTATGTTTTAATGTTTACATTTTCAGTGATTTCATAATTTTATTTATTAGTTTCTAATGGATTAATTTAAAGGCTTGATGTTCACACCCAACATTTTTATTGCTGGCTTGATTTAAACGGGTTAGCTAAACAGCCACTGGTTTACTTCTTGTAGGAAAAGGAAACATTCAAAGAGACCAAATATTTTACTTATATTGACTGGTTTACCAGTTATTGTTGGCTTCAGAAAGGGTCACTGCAAGCATTCTTTTTCCCAAAGGCAAGATAGTAGTTCTCACATTGAGTAGAGCCAGCTTTTTCCCCTCTCTCTCTTTTTGCTGCCAATTTCACTACTGATCTTGTGCAATAAAATGTGCTTGTCAACGAAAATGTCAACCAAGTTTAAAAAGAACAGTCTGAGTAAAACTAAAAAGTAAATTATTTAAGTAGAGTTGTAGTTGAAACTTGAAAGAATTCTGTTTGGTGGTTTTCTTTACATCATTCTGCCAATGGAGGGGGAACTCTGAATTTCTAACTAGTGAAGCCCTGTCATAACTGGGGCTGACAGTTCACATTGAAAATTCTGTTTTCTTCTTTCCCAGGAAAGCAAGTCAAAGTTAAACCAACAAACTATTGTTGGCAAGTGCCTTACCTTTGTTCTGTGCTTCCTTCTAAATTAGCCACTTCTGTTTTCTAGGTTGCTTGTAAATGGAATTCCTAGAATTTAGGGTCTCACATTAGCTATGTTATTTTAAAATGCTAATGCATCCTTTTAGACAGTGACTAGATTTAGAGCATGTAAGAATCTGAATCAGAGAATGATCACGAATAGTAATGAACAGAAAGGAAATATACTGTAAATTTTTGTCAGTACATGATGAATTCAGCTAGAAATCGGGACCACCAGGTCCCAAACTTAGTTACAGTTAAATATCAGTGAAATTAAGACATTTATATGAATAGATCAATGCTGTGTCTGATCTCTCAGTATGATGACACACTGAATTTTGTATTTGCTTACTGATGTTCCTGCATACAAAATTTCACTGAAATGCACAAGACTGGACCATTGCATATTAAAGTCAGAATGTATCTAAACGTAAAATAGAGCTGATTTTACTGTACAATTGCTGTTACAGCATTGTGTGCATGGAACTCTCTATAACCATACTTTTTTCTATATATCTATATATACGTAACCTCTATTCTCAACAAATTGACTTATCAGTATATACTACAGTATATACATGGCCAGTTCATTAAGGTTAATTTGTTCAAAAATATTAGAAGCATTAATTTCTGGCTTATAGCTAATGGCTGCTCCCAGCCAGTGTCTTGTTTCATCATTAGTGTCAGCTAGATTATAACTCACACCCAACTGTTTTTACACTATCTAATAGAATCAATTGATGCAATGGTTGACAAGATGCTGTTTTGCATTTTGTCATCTCACTAATGCACATGGCTTAAAGGCATTGGCATCCATAATGTGGGGCAGTTTTGTAGGAGGCACAGAATAGGCTGAAGCTGCAAGGGCCATTTTCATAAAATATTAATGAAATTGAAAAATACACTGGGGTTGAAGGCTTGTCTGCTAAATGTAAGGTAAAATCTATTCTGTTCTGCTTTCTGATGACTGTAATTAGCAGCCCTAATTAAAAATTCAAACCTTGTGTATATTTGAAAGCATGAATCTTAGCTCTCATAGTGTTTATTTCCTTTACAAAGTATTTTATTTTACAACACTAATTGAACAGGATCCTTCCTAGCCTGACAGCCGCAGCTGGCTGGAGCCAGTTTATGTATCCAGTCTCTCTAGACTACTTCCTTTTGTAAGCAATAAAACATCTTTAAAAAACATGTATATGCTCTCTATGAGCCATTAACTCTGTGTCACCCAGTGTGGAGCTGGCCATCCGCACACATGCATTGTTGTTTCCTTCACTTAAAAGTGACCTCTTTGAAAAGGCAGCTTTTTTCTGATCTTCAATATTTAATGTGGATTTACTTACATTAAATGACCACCTTCCTTAAGGAGAGTTGGCCCAATTCTGACATTATTTATGAACAGCATATGCTGTGCAAAACAACGGAAGGAATCACCATTAGTTCCAGTAGAAAAATCTACTTTTTATCATCACTTTGTGTAGTTATTTTGAAATTCATGGTCAAGATACTAGGGCCCCACCAGGGAATATATGACTGCAACCCAAGTCCAAATTGATTATAACCACATTACTCTCTGGAATCCAATGTACAGCAAAGAAGACCATGTGAATGGGTTAAGTTTTTGCTGCTGTATGTCCTCTTTTCACTGTTTGCCGCAGGAATGGCTCTGAACTGTACCATTTCCTATTTTCCTTTCTACACCCTGGTAAGAAGACAACACAGGAATTTTAATATCCAGTATAATGTCCGTAATCATAAGCAACATTTTCCCCCAGAATCTTGTATTTTTGAATAGGTGGTCTTTTTAGCTCCTCGTGTCAGACCAATGAGGCCATAAGAGGAGGGGACAAGGTAGATGGATGGAAAAGGGTATTGAAAGACACTCCAATGTGGCTTTGCTAACAGAGTTCTTCACTGATTTATGCGAGAAAATGAAATTTGATGATGCATCCTGTCTGTGACAAAGGGTCTGATCTTGCAATTCTTGCTTAGGCAAAATTGACTTCAATGAGAGTTTAGGCTGAGTAAGGAATGCTGGAGCAGGTTCAAAGATTAGCAGGAAAATAATAATAAAAAAAGGAAAGAAAGCAAAACCCAAAATAACCCAGTCCTGAAGAACTGGGACCCATGTGCCAATAATTCAGGCTGTAAACTTCCACATGTCATTGGATGATATTAGCAATTTGTAGTGAAGAAATGAGAGTTTAACATGAAGTATACGTTTCTATTGTTAGAAAATAATTTTAACACTGTCAGTGTTTAAACTTCTAAAGGCTGTTTCCATTCTGCATTGTAATACAGAACCTTATTAACAGTTTTGACAAAATGTTTTGAATTTTTCTATTTTTAATTCTGTTTCAAAAAGTTAGGTTTGAAAGGCTTCTTTTTATCTTTCACGTCCACCTTTTCATCATCTGTAGCCAACAAGCATGTAATCAAGAAATCTTCTAAAAAACCTCATTCCCGCAGATCTACCTCCACAAATATTTCAGCTCAGACAAAAGAATGACTGTCAGTGAAATTTCATTTTTCTGAAAAATATTCAAACAAGTTCTGTTAAATCATTCTAAAAATCTCAATGGGATACACCGAGGGACTAGGAGGACGACACAGCCTATGTTTATTACTGCTGGTTCCTCCCTAAGGTGGGATGTCTTCCCCTCACACTGCTTTCAAGAATTCATGGTTTTGGGCTGTGAAGCACATCTGTCACTGGTCCTGGGAAGGCACCCAGTGGCTTGAATACATGGTTCAAACATCTCAGCTCTTCATTAGCATAAGAATGGGATTTGCAGTCTCCTCCCTCTTTCATGCTCTAGTTTCCACTGAAAAGGCCAAATAGAAGCTCCAGCCTGCTTCACACATCTACCAGAGTATGCTCTGGGACACCCCAGCAGGTAAATCTGGAGGCATCCAGAGAGCTCCTCAGCACACCTATCCTTAATACTCATGTTTATTGCTTTCTTTCCTTCCTTTCACTTACTTCTCTTGAATTCAAAAACGTATGCAGGTGCTAACAAAATAAACCACACCATGAGTTTTCACTGGAATTTCACAGGGAGGTTCCCTCCATCCTTTGTGAGATTATTGGGGGAAAAAAACCCATACTTTGGAATTCGGGTAAGAATCGCCTCGTCTCCTAAAAACTAAATTGTTTCTAGATTGCTTTTAGCAATCTAATGATGGGCATCTAGTTTAAAGTAGTCAGCAAGTCTCCCTTGATAGTCAAAGGAGGGTGTCCTAGAGGGCAGCTCAGCTCACATTTTCTGGGCACTTAGCGTTGTTGAGCTGAACAGTTCTCCAGAGAGAGCGCTCTCTCTCAACCAGCTAAAGAGGGACTAGTTAAAAATAAACCACAAACTTCTAGGTAACCACAGGTAGGTGTGATGTATCCAACCCTAATGTAATTTCTTTGTGTGATAGCCACAGTTTTCTCCCCTCATGACAGGTGAATAGTCCACTAACCCTTTAGAGGCCCCGCCACTTATGGAAGGCCTGTTCTTATAAATATCCCTATGCCTTCATATCTTGCAGGATCTGAAAACCACAAAAAATGAAGAGTCCAAAACCAAGAACAGTCCAGCAAGTAAATAAACTGGGTAAACTGTGAGGTTTTCACTAGTTTCTTTAAACCTTAAAATTATTAATTGTTAATAAGAGTTGAGCAAAGAACTGTCTTGATCTTTTTGAAACCATTTCAGGCAAGAGAAAATCTATAAACGGTCCAGAGACCATGTGGCTGAAACTCAGACTGTAGGTTGTCCCAGTACAGCAAAAAGAGATATATATAATACAAGCACACAAGAAATATTAATTCAGTAGTTTAAAGAAAATACAGAGCTATATAAGCTACAGGACATAACAATGTTATGAGTTAGGTGATGTGGTTATTATTTGTTTAATAAGTTGGATTGAGGAGCCATGGGCTGGGTCTGACACACCACTATTACAGGCAGGTTATAACCTAGTGAAAAAGTTGATAGCCCATGTCCCATAAAGCTTGCTATCTATGGTGTTTACGTGATTATTTACTGATTTTTGGAAGAGGTGACTGCCCCTGCAGAATTCTGCTCCAGTGCTTTTATATGCATTTTTCTTGTAAATGTTATAATGCATTTTTATGTTAACCTTTAGTTTAAAGTGTAACTGAGCTTCCTATATTACAGTGATTTTTGAGGAACAATTCATGGAGGAAAACCCCTAATACTGTTCTCTTTCCTCCTCCTCAAAAGGAGACTCCTTTTGAGCCACGTTAACAGTGCAAAAGTTAATGTTAAATACTGTAATAAATACAGAACAACATATTTCTCAGCTAAAGTCAAAATGAGGGACATATTGAAAACCATTGGTGCAGGACACCCAAGATAAAGTGGTTTAATGCTGTGATTTAAAGTGATGAAGCTTAACATTTTCTTTAACATAAATACCATTTGGTCTCATGACTCAGCATTGCTCATCTGTGCTATTGGCAGTAGAGTGACCTAATACTTGCTTTGGTGGATCTCACATGAGTTTAGTTTTAAAATAGTGACATTTTTTTGCCATGAGGGAAAAATAGAGCAGAAGACTAGTAAAATTTAGTAGGTTTTAAATTATGGTTCAGAGATTAAAGTAATTACTTTTAAAGAGTCATAAACTGATATGTTGCTGAATTTGTCTCTTTCCTCCCTTAAGCTGTCATACCCCAGGCAATTGCCTTCACATCAGTTATATCATTACTTCTCCTCTCTCTAATCAATGAGAGCATCTCCCAGGCAGGGATGCACTCAAAATGGAGAGAGACTTTCAGGGACATTTCCAGTCCAACCTCCTTTTGCTCTTCTTTCTCCTAGCAGGACTGTGGCTAATAATGCTGTTTCACAACCAGCAGATACACATTACACTTTTTAAATATGCTTCGAACTCTCTCATGTAGATGAATAGCTCTAAAGATGAGCAAAGGGGAAGAGAACCTGACCTGGTGACCTAAGCAACTTAGCAGGGTCATCAATCCAGTGCTGACATCTACTTCCAATGCACAGCTGAAGGTGTTGCTCTTAGGATTTTTGGGATCCTATTAATGTAGGGAGAGGAGGGAAGCAAGATCTCACTACCCACTGGTGGAAAGGGAAATAGTCATATAGACACTCTTGTTAGGATTCATACTCTTATGTCAGAGAGAGGAATGGATCATTTTCTCCTATTCAAACCATAGAGAGAGGACTGGTAGGACAGGCAGAAAGACCTTATCCCTCTGCCCTGAAACACACACCGTATTTTCTTATTTTGTCTCTTATTTTGTATACAGAGATAGGTCTACTCACATATGCACATACAGAAACATACACAGAACATTACAGAAACTAGACTAATTCTGTGACATAGTTTTTTTGTCTAGTCCTGTAATGTGATCATTGAAGAGTACTGACTATAGCACTGGTTTACAGATATGTGCAGTATGTGAGGAAAGGGGAAGAGGCTGTGGGGAAGGTTTTCATTTTTTTTCAGGTGGAGAGGAAGCATTTGCCTGGTGTATTTTTTTAAAACAATGGTGCCTGCTTCAGGCTTGGTTAGATAGTCTGAAGGAGTTGTTCAGAAGTGGCTTTGGTCAGCCTGGTCTGATGACAACACACTGTGCTCCAGGTATGCAAGTGCAGTGCTTGTATCAGGAGAAACAGGTGACTGAAGACATACGATATAGGTGGGGAAAGTATCTGCACATATTCTGTATCTCTAATACTTTGCAATAAGCCATTCTTGCCATGTCTTTTCAATTGCTTACACATTTTCTTATTGTAGATTATATTTTCAAACTCTAACATTTACAGTTTCAGGGCATGTTCAAACAGTCATTTTGTTTAAAATATTAAAAATATATTAAAAATATATGATATTTACAAAATTTTTTTCTCCTCTCCTCTCCTCTCCTCTCCTCTCCTCTCCTCTCCTCTCCTCTCCTCTCCTCTCCTCTCCTCTCGTCTCCTCCCCTCCCCTCCCCTCCCCTCCCCTCTCCTCTCCCCTCTCCTCTCCCCTCTCCTCTCCTCTCCTCTCCCTCTTTGCTTCGCATTACCTTGCTAAGAATTCAAAAGACCCCTACTTCTTTAAAATTACAATTTCATACAGAACTATCTTTATCCATAGATATGAGGGCTAATGATCCTCAGAGATCTGATTACAGGTGTGGAGGTCAAATAAAAAACCCTTTTTATGATTGCTTTAAAGAAACATCAAAATCATGTCCATTACATGAGCTCAGCTCATGAACCAAAACTGAAGCAAACTAAAAGCAATAGCAGCAAAAATGACCAGCAAACACCGCTTTGGAGTGCATGTAGTGTGAGTAAGAATTTTAAACGAAGCCTAACACAAGGCTAGCTGTTTCGGGAGGGGTTCTGGGTGGTATATTAGCCTTTTCACATTCACTCCATATATCATATATTCCTACAGATCTTTCCTTCCCTCCCTCCAGGGTTTACTCTTTCTCCCATTACCCTTTTCTTCCTCTTCCCCACCTCCTTCTGCCATTTATGGATTTTGATTGACAAGAATTAAATGGCACACAGTCAGCCTCTAAAGCAGCAGCTGGGGCTGGCATTCCTTCTGCGTAGACATATAGGGATATCTCAAAACACACCATTCTGTGATAAATCAGCTTCCCAGCTGCCTGGTATATGACGTGTCTGGATAACGCTATGTGTCTCTTTTGACCCAAAAGCCCTTTTTGCTAAGACTTTATCTTCCCTTCTGCTGTCCCCAGCTCCCTCCTGCTTTTCAAGACATCTGTCTGTCTGTCATTTACGTAGGTGCATGTCAGCCAGGGTGGTCTTTGGTCCTCCTGGCATGTTGGCCTTGTTCTTCTGGCATCTCCCATGGGCAGAGGCAGCCGTGGCACAGAGCAGCTGGCCACATCTGGGACTGCAGCCCTCCGAGCATCCAGCACAGTCCTACCCTCCTGCTGTAGGTTATGAATAACCCTCACTGAAGTCTACAGGAGTTACTCACATCCCACGAGGAGGAAACAGGGCCAAACCTCTCTAAAATGACCTGTAAATTTCCTAACACTGTAGGCAGATAGGCACAGCATGGAGAAACAGTATTGTGCATGTGCACCCAGGCTGGTACAAATGGAGTACTGCTCCGTTGTTCCAAAGTCATAACAATCAATGCACAGTTTGTTCATTTAAACAAAAAAAAAACAAAACAAAAAAAACCCCAAACAACTCCCCCCAATTTTTAAGGTCCTCTTTTGTTTTTGTAAAGGCCAGATTTACTCTTACAGCAGATTTGGACTTCGTCAGAACGCTTTTTGAGATTTATGGCTGGGCTTTGGGAGTAGCACAAACAATGTTGCTGAAGCTTAGAAAAGCAAGAATAATAATTGTGCTGATCATTGTTTTACTAATGAAACACACTGATTTCACACATTTTTAAACCGCTTTTGCTATCTCTTGTACAATAAGTAGATCTCTACAAAGTAATAAAATGTACATCCTACGCTATCGAGTGCTGTCTAATGCTTTCAAATCCACTCCCATCTCGGTGAGAATTTGAGGGATGGAAGTAGTATACAGATTGTTTCCTCCTGGATGTATAAAAGGTTTCTTTGGTTTCCCAGACAAACACACACACACTTTCAGGACACATAGGCCTGTCAGTAAATTTTCAACTTAGCAAATTTCTGCAAGTTTAAATTTTGCTTACAGGTATTTTAATTAAGTCATCTGTCTTAAAAGAATGCTTAGTGACATTGGTTTGGTAGATAGCTAAGGCAGGGATTCTCTGAAAAGAACTCATCTAGTAAATACTTTGGGTCAAACCTTTCAGGCATTCTGCTATAGGTTTTTACAAACTACTGTATTCACTGAGTCGTGCAGCCTGAAAGTCCACCGCACCTTCAGGAAAGAAACCTCTGGTGAATGGGAAATCACTGGCAGGAAAGTCCTGCTCCAGTGCAATGGCAAATCTGCTCCACACATTAGGGAGGCTGGGACTGTATCTTTGATACTTTCGCGAAAGAATGCATTTTGCAGAAGTGGCACAACTCAAAGCGTCTAGAAGTGCAGTAAGAAAATCCAAGCCCACTGGAAGCCAGGGGAACCCAGCCAGGCTTAGCTATCACCTTCAGATTGGTGAGAATGTTATCCTACATGTCTTAACTGCACTCAAGGGCACTCTGTAAATTACTGTCAATCTTTTTCAAAAGACTAAAGGTAGGTAGGTATATTCTTGTCTCAGTTTTGTAAAGCACAGGGAGACATGAGTGGCTCATGACTCCACCATATGTATGTGTCACATTCATCAAAAGCAGCATCTGGGTTTAAATGGTCGGGAAGAAAATCAAATCTGCTGTCAGAGCCTGGAGGTCCTCGCAAGAGCTTATGGAAATCAAATGAGTTTTATTGAATACCCATTCCAAATAATCTATTCATTTTGCAACTTTCAGTTTTAAAATCAACACACAGCTGGAGGGCCAGATTCACTGGTATGCTTTGGCTGTGCTGCACTGCTTTGGTGATGTAAAGCATCTGTAAACGAATTAACTGGGCTCGTTGGGGTTGGCTCCCTGTCAAGTTTACAGCTGCCTCATATTGCCAGAGCAGTGCAGAAAGTCAAAGTAGTCTGGTGTATCCATTCTCACAGGTGTGAGGGACAGGAGAGTACACAGGGCAGTCGAGAATCAGGGCCACTGGCAGTAAACAAACATTATTTCTAATGTGAAAGAATAATTATATGAGGGCAGTGTAAAGAAAAATTTTCTTTGTTGTGTGCAATTTTAGGCAAGGCAAATCAAGAGAGTAAACTTCTCTGGAGTATTTTTCCAGTTTTAGATACAATCACAGACAGTTTACTGTATACTGGCATGCTGTCTGCAAAAAAGATGGATCACAATGGGAATTAGCATCAGTGTGTGTTAATGGCATTATGTTTTAACTCTTGACTGCATCTAAGAGCAGTTCCTAAGGAATTTTAAAATTTCTGTTGTTCCCAGGAATGTCTTGCTAGTAAGTCTGTATGTTTTATGAATGGAGACACGCGGAACAAATGTCTGCTGGCGGCTAAGGACAGAAGGTGAATGTGGGGAAAAGTCACGTGCCATTCCATGGCAAAGGACAAACATATTGGTACACGCATTAAAAATGAAGTAGTAGTGCACTGTGCAGGTATATATATTTTAGTTTAACTGTGAGTACATGTTTCAAACTGCGGCATACTCTAGTTGGCTTTCTTTTTATGTCCGGTAGCTGCTGCTTCATAAATAGCTCCTGACCTTACTAAAATTTAGTTGCAGTCTTCTCACTGCAGGCATTAGGTCACTCATTGTTAATGAGTGTATTAGATAATAGATGTTAACTCCAGCACATTGCAGCGTTTCAGCAGAGTGCATTCCCTAGCAATGAACACAAAGTGTCACTGTGACCACACACTAATAATTCCAAGAAATATAGAAACTTTTGCCTAATTTTGAATTTATTTACTTGTCATGTGTGTGCTCATTTGGAACTTCTAGCATTAATTATCTTTGCTCCAAGTTGGGCCAGTCTGGAATTCTAATTATCTTCATTTTTACAATTCATATCTCTGAGGTCCTAGTGTACTTTGTAGCTGAACTCTGGGCTGTACATAATCAAGGCAGAAAAGAGATAGGTGGCAATATTGTACATTTCAATTGCCTTGTCTGATGTGCCCCTTTTGGAGAATAATGAACATTGGAGAAACAAATTGGTCTGTCAGAGTCAATAACAACCCAATGCCCTGAGCTGCTGGTCACTAATGCTTCCTGTACTTAATCAATGTGCTGCCGGAGATATTCTGTTCAAAACAGTTAAAGATGAGCAGCAGCAGCAGATTTGGCAGCAGGACTGGGAAAGCGAGTGAGAGCATCCACAGGGTTGAAGTTTCCTTGTTCTAGGGAAGAGGAAAGCAAAAGAAAAAACAAAGTGCTTAAAGGAAAACCCTGCAAAGAAACAAAGACTCCCACTGTGTCCTGTTGGTAGAGGAGGAAGAGAAGACCAGTTTTCCTCCAAAATGTTTCATTAAAATGAGCGAGCAGAAGATGATTTCTACAAGAAGGCATAGCAGGAAAAAGGACATTTTAGATCCCCACAATTAAACTCAAACCATTAGAATAACCAACATGAGAGGTAAGAAGTTGAGAAGAATCAAATTTTTGACCTCCAGTTGGGATCAGAAAGCCTGAATTGCCAAAAGCAATTGGTGCTGGTAACAAAGTTCAAGGTAGCAAATCATCATTTTAAGCAAACTGTGTAAGTAAAGCGAAACAAATAGGGAAATTTTTGTAATAACATAGCTTTTGAATCACAGCCATAAGTAGCTTTTGGAATGATTAAGTGAATGAACAGAAAACAATATCTAAGCAGGAAAAGGATGGATAAAAGATGATTTATGCCTAACAGACTAGATGAGTATTTGTTCAGTGGGTCTTACTGGCATAAATCCATACAGCTGAAGGGTACCTAGGAGTGTGCACTCAGGAAAAAGAGAAGATAAGAAGAATAGATAAATGAAATACCATAGCTTTTCCTACTGAAAATTAGAGCTCAAAGAAGCAACTTACACCTGTGTGTTACTGTCCAGAAATATAGTCTTAATGGTCACAGCAGACCATTTTCCCTTCTGCACCTTGCCTGGACAGCATGTTGGGAGGTTTCCAGATCTTTCAGCAAAATGACAATACAAGTGTTTACACAGACTTCTTCCTAGGAGGCGGAAAGCATCTTTGGACAAGCTATACTTTCAGTTGCCTAACCAAAAGTGGAAAAAATAAAGTTATCACAGAACTGTGATAGACCGGTCCTTGTCTTGAAAACATAGCAACAATGGGAAACAGAAAGAAGTGGAACATGGAAAGCTTGAACTGGACTTAGCATTCATAGGGAACCTCATTAAGATATTCAAGGTGGCATTGAGCTAACTAACTTTATCAGTCTGAAGGTCAGTTTTTTCTAGTCTATGCTAGACATTTATGCACTCAAAAGTTGGTCGAAATAAATAGGCATTTCCAAAGGTTAGTTCACCCCTGGTAATTTGTATAGATATTGTAGGTTGGGAGGTGATTATCTTTCTCCACTGAGAGACAAAGCTAGGTCAGCTGAATCCCGCCTTCTCTGAATATTCAGGGAGTTCCTTTCTGACTTATTCTAATTTGAATTTGATTCAGCATTTTTGCCTTCTTTCTTAGCAGATGGATTTTTTTGATAAGGATGACAGTTGATGATAATTTTCAGAAAAAGTCTAGTGCTTCCCAAAGCAAAGAATGAAGATAATGAGAGTTGGATAAATAATCCTACATATGCTGATCATTTTTTTAAACTGGGAAATAATTTTTATGAGTAGTTTGCTTCATTGGGAGAGTACTTGAGAGGATTAGCTCCATGGGGTCACAGAGTTTGACAGATATTTTGTTTTCAGAATAAAATATTTATCCTATTAAAAAAATGTTGGAACAAGAACAGATTCTAAAATTGCTCACTTAAGACAGTTTCCCTTCCAACAAATTTAAAGTAGTGGAGTATAGAAGTTCTTGTGAAAGATTTACAAATTTAGCTCTAAATTTATCCATTTATAAAAAGCTGAGAAAGAAATATGTATTTTTAACAATCATTCTTTAAGCATGCTCATTGTTACTTGGTTTGATAAACAAAAAAGAAATGATCCAAATTAACCCAGTAAATTGGGAAATACTAAGACCAAACTCCTCTTCACCCTGGAGAATCACAGTTATTCACAATTATTATGCCAACTTACGTACCTCTGAACAAACATTAAAATCCAATTCTTTCATCAGCTGTGGAACAGCAGCAACTACAACTGACACAAGAGCAGAAAGAACTGTTGCAGATTCCCAGGACAGAGAATGAAATTAAGGAAACAGTATTTGTGTTGGAAAGCGGGAAAGCCTATGCCCCCAATGGATTTGCTGTAGAATTTTTAAATACATTTGAAAGTGAAATCATATCAGGCTTACAGGACTATGTCACCAAGCTTTTGAGAGAGGATCGCTCCCAGACTCCCATAGGGAAGCAACCATCTTTCTGCCTCTCAAACCGGATTAGGATCCTCTGGAGGGGATATCCTTTCGATAATTAAGGTTACAATCACAGTCCCATTTTATGGCTGATTTTGATCTTCCATATGAAACTTCCTTGTGACTGCTCAATAAAGTCATGCAAAGTAACCAGAGAATCTGCTCCAATCTTACATAAATATACATTAATAACTCATATTTCTAGCCACAATTACAAGACCACACCTGTGCACAATTTCTTTTACCACAAATGGGTAACACAAATTTCTCTTAAACTGTCTAAAAGCTCTATTCTCAGGAAACAGCTATTTTATATCGCCAGATACTGTCCCACAAAAAGAAGGAGCAAGGACATTTTGGATTAGTTATAATAGGTTTAACTTTTAAAAAAATATCCCCTCCAACTAAAAAAGAAAAACAAACAAACAGAGAAATTATATTTAGCCAGACTAAATGTTTCCCTACTAGCCTGAGCAATGATAATGGAAGGATAGAATTTACATTCTGTATTGACTTGGGTAAAATGAGAAGTGAGCAGAATTTTTACAATATCCAGTAATTCTTCTTAACCTTAAAAAAAAAAAAAAGCAGAACAATATGCTCCCTTATCTTGCCTCAAAACTATTGTCTCTTTATAAAAAAGAACAAGATTTGGTAGTTTTGTCGTAATAATTATGCACCTCAGGCTGACAAACCTCATATACAGTCCCATCTTCACGTAAGTCAATGGATCTGCCTCCTATTTTTGATGACTATAAGAAAAGACTGCAGGACCTCACATCTTTCTCTCATTGATAAGAATTTACTGGTGCCATAGAAACACATGTGTGAACAGGAAGGATTTTTGAGAATTTACCAAAGACTATCCTGCTGGCACATGGCATAATGTCCTCAAGCATTTTAAAGCAGGCCAGAGAGTATCTCCTATTTGTCCACTTATTAACAGCCCTCTTCTCCCTGAGGCCCTTGGAGGCAACCTCTATTAATTGTGGAATGATTTTGACATGATGACTCTCAAGGATATTTGTAATGAAAGAATATTTAGGCCCTTTGAGAGATTAGCAAAATATAAGCCATACACCAAAACAACACGTTTATAGATATTTACAAATAAGACATTATCTGTGGGAGATAAATTGAGGAATTTTTGTACCCCTGAGTTCATTCCCTTCAAATACTAGCTTTTAATTATGGATAAAGACCGTGAAAAGAATCTGCACTTGATATCCTTTTAGGCTGAATAAATTCAGGGGAGATAAAAGCTAAGATCAAGTGCAAAAGCGATCTGGATCAAGAATTCTCTGATGAAGAATGGATTGAGATATGTAATCAAACAAAAACAATCTCCATTAGTGTAAGACACCAAATGTTTATATTTAATGTTATTCATAGAATATGTATGACTACAGAAAGTATGCGCAAAGCAAATAGTGACAGTGATGATATATGTATAAAATGTGATTTTGAAAAGCAGTCTCAGCATGTGTGATAGGACTCAAAGCATTCAGCGACTCTGGCACAAGGTTGCAGAATTTGTCAGGGCCATTCTACAGATTTCTAAGTTCCTTACATTAGCTTATCTCATCATCTATCTGACCTCTTTTTGGAGAGATGCAAAATCAAGTTTGTGGACATTGTGTTGCCTGCTGCTAGGGCATTTATTATGAAGTGTATACCAAACATCATTGTCTCAGTTTAGGGCGGGGGGTGGGGGGGCGAAAGTCAAAGTGGCAGAAATATTTCATCTGGAAAAAAATAACTAATGAAGAAACTAGGATGCTCCCTAAAATATATTTATAAAATATGGAACGTTAGAATAATTAGCCTGGAATAAAAATAGAGAAGCTGATCTATGAAGGACTACATTACCATCCATGTCTATAATGAGAAAAGAAAAATACCTGTCAAATAAAATAAACACATACATATTTTAAGTTAGCTTTGTTGTGAAAATACTTTTTAGATCCAGCCCTACAGCTTTTCTATATACAAAACTCCATTTGCTGTATTTGCACCTAAAAAAGTCTTGGTCTTCATTGTTCCAGACATGCAGAAATGATGACAAGATGTGAGGGATGTGGTTTAATTTGTCTGCGACTTTATTAACTGAACTCACCTGGGAATCATTCAGCAATAACATACGCAGTGCAGGTCATCATTTCTTCTTCACTTGTTTCCACGTATTTGGGGAGAGCTGTCACTCATAGCTAGGACCCCACTGCCCTCCCCTGTGAGGAAGGTTAAGAGGCTGCAAAGAGGGTGCTGCCTATTTGCTGCAAAAGCGTCTTTTCTTTTGCCTCTTTAGCAAGCGGTTGCTCTTTGATTTGCTTCTAACTCTGGTTTGTCAAGGAAGCAGATGTGCTGGGGAACAAACACAGGCACTGGTCACCTGCCACCAGGAAGCACCAGCAATTAGCTGGGCTGCCCTGTCGAGGTTCCCCGATAGCTAATCATTCTCACATCAGCCAGAAATATATGCAAGCCTGTGGAGCCCTCTCCCCTGGACAGCTTAGGTATCCCATACATTGCTGTTTGTTTTCAGGAGTGCATAAGAGCCTTTCCCATCCCTAAACACATCTAGCTTCTTTATAGCTTGTGGGTCTTTGGGTCTTGCTCGCCTATTAAGACCTCTTGGTCTGACAGCGCACCTCCCCTGCCACTCGTACAAACATCCTCACTCACAGCACTACCTTTCAACTTCTTTCTTCCTTTCCCCATCCCTTCTTATACAAAGTGCACTGGAAACAGCTTCTGGCATACAAACCTCCTTTCAGGGGAATCCTATTGAACTGGTTAATGGATTATCCAACATTCAAGACCCACCTCCCATCACTTAATTTGTCTTTAATAATAAATAAGTTCTAGCCAGGAATGAGGAGTCTGCTGCATCCCCAGCTGTCTTAGTCAATGCCTGAAATCTTGCCAGTTTATTAAGAACGAGCAGAGATACCTGCTCTGTCTCTAAAATGTACAAGGTAGTTGAAGGGTGGGAGTGAAGGAAGAGAAAAGGCTCCCTATTTCTTTCACTGGCAGCTCTCCCAACCAGCAATTGAGTTGTATATGTTGGGTTGCATATGTTCTTAAATCTACCTTTCCTGGAAATAAAAATAGGCTAAAGTAGCTACTAGAAAGATCAGCATTAACAAAAGAGTAACTCCCAGGTCACATTTACCCAATATCTCATAGGGAAAGGATTAACAGCACCCCTTTAAACCCCAGGTCATGGCTCTGTAACATGAAGTCTTTATGGAAAACTTTTTGCCTCTGCTGCATGCACACAAGGTGCCTCAGATTACCACGTTACCTGAGGCCCTAGCCACAGCTGCACTGGCATCCTACTTCTTTCAGTTTTAGTGCTCAGCTTTGACAGAGAGCTTAGCTGGATCGTTTTCTTCTCCCAGGGATCAATTCATATGTCTAACCATAGATGTCTATTAACATTTGAGATGTTCTGTGGCGTTGTTCCTGCTGCTCCAGAAAGGCAAAGGATTTCTTGTGCCATATCTGCGAACTCATTACCCAATACCCTGGGTGTCTCAAATGTACTAGGTAACTATGTAGGCAACTGAATCAAGGCTCTGCTGCCAGCAAGCCCCTAAACTTTAACAACAGTTGCATTGTCTTCTACTCTTTTGTCTGGATCTTCATCATTGCTTTGTACAACTGCAACCTGGTTTCTACAAGAGTGGATTTCTCTTTACCAAGATTTGGGTAAGTTTCTTTCTACTTCTTCAGTAATATTCTTGTGAAAAGCATCTTTTGCTTGATCCCCAGCACACACAAAGACAGGCTGTCACCTATGGGGGTGTGCATCTTGCTATATGACCATTCCATGGAATAAAAGGTGTCTCAGTGATCTCTGTCCCCTGCCTCTGTATTTTTTTTCAAGTTGGGTCCTAGATACTGAAGCTGTAACATTTTACTATCTGAGCTGTCTTTTGCCACTTTCACCCCAGTTTCCTGTGCCGTTGCCTTCCCAGCTGCCATGGGGCTACTCCCCAGAAGCTGGTCAATCCCAGCATGGAGACTACAAGGTATGTTTCTGCCTTTCCCAACCCACATGGGGAAAAGACACAAAGAGCCCCATTAATGCCTGCATTTAAGCTTCCTTTAGTCTTTGTGTGTGTAAAGTATTTTCTTCATCTGCTCCAGACCTGCTATTATTCCTGCACCCTGTTTCCTGCACACATACCTTCTGGCTCTGAGCACAGTGGTCAAAGAAAAATGCTCAACTGATGTACTAGCCATGCTGCTTCAGTTCCTACTTGCCCACTTCTAAGGAAATTTCCACTTAATTTCCTCTTTGAGTCCTACTGCTATTGGGCCACAGCCACCAATTCCCTCACTGCAAGCCCACAGGGGGTTTCAGCCAGCTCCCCAACTTATCTTGTAGGGAACCCTGAAGCCTGATGCAAGAAGCGTTTGCATCCATATGCAGTTAGCAGGTTCCTCTGTTGCCTCCTTGTAAGTAGCTATATTTGCTTTCTCCCAGGTGCACTGAGTGCACCGTTTGTTTACCCTCTTCTCCACCTCCCTCCCCTATTCCCCCAGCCAGACCTCAGCTCAGGCAATATATCCCTTTCTTCCCAGTATTTCAGACAAACCCTCTCCCTCCACACCACTTTTGCTCCCACTGAAGCTGACTGGAGATTGGCCATTTATCCGAGCCAACAGGGAATGTGAAAACCAAGAGCAAAGCCTAATGAAGCTTGGAGAGAACAACCATGTTGTGCCTAATTGCATTCAGAATTTTTCAAGCATTTTCCCTCCATAACTCACGTTGCAACAGCAAATTCATTGGAGGTATGCTCTTCTGACTGATGTACCAGTTACAGCTTACACGTAGGTTTCCATCTAGTGCTGCCCTCTGACCTGGACGTTTGTGATAGAGAGAGCGGAGACGCATGTTGGCTTAACAGCAGCCAGTTTCAAAGCTCACTGAAATGGGAAACTTTCTACTGATGTCTGTGGAGTTTGGATGAAGTCCCAGAGCAGACATTTACAATTGACATAGCTTTGCTCACAATTTACTCTACTCCTTAGTAGGGGTTTGAGATCTTTCTTTCCCTGAAAGATTGTAGGGGAAGGTGGCTTGCTTCCTCCTCTGAGATATTTAGGTCTGTTTAACTTAGAGATTGGCTAGAAATCTGCCAGCACAAAAATATGACTAAAATGCTACACTCATCTATCAAAAATACCAGAGAACTCTGAAGAAATGCTTGGGGGCTGCCAATATCTGTTTATGCTGGAGGTGCCCATGGCATTCATAATGTACAATAAAAAAGAGCAGTCATTCCAAAACACTATAATAAAATGTTCACAACTTAAAAGTAAATACTACGCAAAATGATCTGCTGCATTATTTCTCCCATGCAAAGATATTCATAACTGGTACCATAATCAAAAAGTCTTTATTAAATATATAATGGCTTTTAATAAGGTAACCCTCCAAATACAAAATGTTTGTGTTGATCTACTTGAATTGTTTTGCTGGGAAATAAAAGTGTTGAGAACTCATTTGCAAAGGATGATAAAAAGGAGACAGCTACCCTCTTTTTTTTTTTTTTAAATAATGCTTAATTCCTGTTACATGAGTTAAACAGATAATGCTGCCACCAGCTGCTCCCCACCAAAACACTTCACAGTTACATGATAAAATGTAGGTGATAACATTGCAGTGCTGTAAAACAAGGTTGTAGAAACGTGGGCATGTACTGATGACAAATTTGCCTTTAAATCTTCTTTGCTAATATTTATAGGCATGAAATCTTAAAGCACCTTTAATGTGCCTATAATCCTGCCCGTTTGACAGCTTTTACATAATTTCTAGGGAAAGGTGACCCGATCATCCCAGGCTGTTGACAGTGCAGCTGAAATGGCCCTCCAATAAATGAAGCAGGATTATCCAGACACTATGGCAAACAACAGCTCATAATATGCATCAAGAAATTTCCATAGCACATCGGATCTTTGTCTTCAATGACACATGGATCATGACGGGATTTCAAGAACACATTTCCCTAGACACTTGATAAGTTTTAACGTAAAAGTATGGCATAAAAGGCTCCCTTTAGATAGGTTCTGTTTTCCATATTAGAAAGAAATTGCTTTCAATCTGGAAAACTAGAGGCATAGTTTTAAGCTGAATTATCATGTTAACTTATACTGCTTAGTGTAGCCGTGTTCCCTGACACTTTGAATGCATTTATGAGTTTATTCAGTTAAAATTATAAAACATTACAAGAAATTTTTTTTTGCTGCGGTAAAAGTCACTATTGACAATAAACAAGTCTTGATGAAGGCTATGATAAAACTATGCAGAAGTTTTGCTGAATCTCTTATGCTTCTCTATAAAAACACCTTGCACAAAATGCTGGCTATATGCCTCCTAGGTTTACATGATAATGTCAAGAAAAGGTTTTGATGCCTGCTGCCAATTCACATCAAAGGTACCATGTGCTATAAATTTAGCTTATATTGGGGTAATTATCAGTGACACGGCCAGATTGTATTAATTCTTCTGCTCCTATTGCTTAGCCTAGGTACTTAACAATTTGAATGCCACAAAATATCAATACTGATGCTTTATGGCATCATCCTAGAGCAGCCTGAGGACAAGCAAGGTAGAATTGGTTGACAGTTTTTGTTCAAGTGTGGAGTTTGTTTGGTCTCATAAGACATTTATGAGGTCAATTGGATGTCATTTAAAATATCAGGAGAGAAACATATTTAAACTACACACCATGTCCCACTAGGAACACTGAACTCTGTGAACAAATACTAAAAAGGCATTGTGAGGGTTGCATAGATAAGAAAGACAAGAAGACTGGGCTGGGGGTGACAAGAAAGGGATCTTCCCCAGAGTAATAACTGTCCCTTTGACACGCTCACAAAAAGAAATCAGGCACAAAGAAAAATAAAACCACATGCACACACTAAAAAGCTTTGAAACCTGTAAACATTAATTTTCACTTAAAATAAGGTTTGCACTGATGATATAGATTCTTATCCAAAACATAACAGGGGACTAAGACAATCAAGCACCTAGGAAGAAGTCTCAGTATCTGTTTTCCAGGCTGTTCCTTGGTATGGGAATAGCAATGATCAGTGATTAAATGGAAAAAATAAACCAACAGAATATTCCTGTACTGAATGATGGCACCATTAGACCACCAGTTAGTAGATCAGAACGTTCTGTCATTAACTCGATGTTTGTCCTCACGGAAAAGTATTTTATTCTTCTGTGCCTCAGTTTCTTCATCTGTTAAAAATTAAGGTGAGTGGTACTTAAATTCATTGTGAGCACTTTGAAAATTCAGGGTTCATAAGAGGTTAGGTGAGCTAAATATCATAACATATAATAAATTATTAACATTCACTGTTATTAAAAGACAGCAGTTAAATTCTATTGCTGATTTTTAAAAGATCATAGAATCATAGGATGGTTTGGGTTGGAAGGGACCTTTAAAGATCATCTAGCCCAACCCCCCCTACCATGGGCAGGGACACCTTTCGCTAGATAAGGTTGCTCAAAGCCCCGTCCAACCTGACCTTGAGCACTTCCAATGATGGGGCATTCATAATTTCTTTGGGCAACCTGTTCCTGTGTCTTTCCACCCTTATAAAAGTTATTCAAGGTTAGGGGTTTTTTAAAATTAAACACGCTTAAGAACTGACTACCTCACTTGGGTTGAACTCTTAAAATCAGCACCACATGGATCAACAGAAAACAAAATCACCACATATAAATTGCACGTTTTCACAAATTGTTTTTATGACATTTTTAGCTTTCCTTCTGACAAAAGAGGTAATGCATTATGGCTGATGAACTAACGGTCACCTTACTTTACTACTTTCTTTATTGTCATGCCTGCTGGTGAATCTCAACCAATACCTATTTTAATAATTCTTCACACATGAATACTGTGGTTTTCTGAAGTACTTTATATAGTACATATAATGTGCTAATCAGATTTCAGCAGACCTGCAAGTTCACTACCTGTGGGGGATATTCATCCGTCCCAGATTTTGTCAGCCGAAGTTAGGTGCCTGATCTCAGTCAGTCTCCTTCTATAATCAAGGAAAAAAGACAAGTACTTCCAGATTGTGACTTTTCCCAACCACCTAAGGTAGGTGTTCTAGAAGTGCCAGTCTTCCTCCATTGGCTGCAAGTGACCACCTAAACAGCGCACCACCTGACTCTGGCAATGACTACAGTAAATCTGTTTGTAGGGTTGCAGTAGTATTCCTGGTTGCAGCATTTGTCTGGGATGTAGAAAAATTAAGAGACTTGAGGTCAGGTGTTTAACATCAGCATCCTAACCTGTTGTCTCTTGCCCAGTGACTATTTTACTCACTTCTTAAAGATCTCCACCGAGAGAGATGACCCACTGAAATAAAATGCTTCTATGGGATATAGGTTCGTACCTCTGCTCTTCCTTATTTGAAGAACAGACTTGAACCCAGGTCGTCTTCTTCTCAGATGACTGCAACAAGCAACAGGTTACAGATTCTCTAGCACAGTTAAAAAAAAAAAAAAAAAAGCAATATGATTTCAGAAAATCAGAATTGTCCTGGAAATTAAAAGGGAAAAATGTTTACATTTTCCAAAAATCACGTGATGAAAACTAACTTCCCTTATAGTTCTGTTTAGCACTTCTACAGCAATGTGGAAGGTATTCCAGTGCTCAGATGCCAGGGGAATATATCTTCTTAGCTGACCTAGCTGCCGGCAATTTTGGTACTAATTAAATGAGCTACACTGACTTAGCAATGCAATGGTGATTCTATAAGATATGGTAAAATCTTGATAACAAAGACTTTGCTTAAGGTATGATATTCTCAAAATCACTACGAAAACTGAGTTTTCATAATAAACCACAATTTAATGACTTTCCTCTTGTTCACTCATGTACAGCAGTCACATTTAGAAAAAATAATGATGATTTCTAATACATGCAGAAGCTCTAAGAGTTTTTTAAAGGCTGGCAATCTGATATCTCTTTCTCTGTGGGATTGAATAGTGTTAAAAGAGCACAGAGAAGTCCCAAATTATAGTGAAAAAAAATTATTGTAGCGGTCTTCAGATGCTGAGATATTATCTGAGTTGCTATCACATTTGATCACGGTTTGGAGAAATAGTGTGTATGATCATTTCCATGAAGTCCACTGAAAAATGAAGACTTTCCAGACATAATTCTTGTCCAGATTCATATGTCACAGAGATCCTTATATATTGCCTTCAGTGCCTCTCACAGCTTAAAGCAGCATTAATATCATTGTAATGATAAACTAAGATGTATTTCAGGGTGTTGGCAATCATTTAACCTTTCCTAAAAATTCTGTGTTGTGTCCTTACATATTCATTAGTATTAGACAAGAGTAATTCATTTTGCAAAGCAGTGCAGAAAAGAGGGACACCAGCTCATACTATTGTATAAGAAAATAGACTGTGGGGGTTTTGTTTGTTTTGCTTTTAATAATGGGTGCAATGTTGAAAGTATTCAAGCAAGCGGATGGGTCAGCAGTCTCACCTTTTGCACTGAGGTCAAGGACTGAAACCAGTTAGAGAAATCATTGCCATTATATTTTAGGTACTTCATTCCCATTATACTTTAGGTACTTCATTCCCAGAGCAGAGAAAGTAGTTTGGGCACTACTTCAGGAGATCTGGAACTCGGACAAGACAAATCCAGAATGATTCGAGTGTTGAGGTGGTTAGGGGGAAAGACTCTCTAGCGTCGACAGAAGAAGGGGACTCAGAGTTAGGAGCACAGGACTACCCTTCCGTACTGTGTTTGTACAGTCCCGGAAGAATGTGCCCCTTGATTGCATTTATCTGCCCTAAACTGGGCATCTTTACAAGTTAGACCACCCATGTAAGTTCACCGCTCCAGGCTTCTTCTACAGCCCACAAAAGGAAACAGACATCTCTGAAGGATACTTCATGAAATCCAGTTTTGATCCTTTTGCTATGGCAAGATGAATTCCACTCTGAACATCAAGCACAGGCTGTAGCCGTGCTGAAATACAGGCTGCTTCTATCACGGATGTGCAGAGTACCTAGCACAAGAAAGCTCTGGTCCCTGACTATCCCTATCATGCAGAGATTCTGATGCAATGGAAATACTACAGTACTGAAAGTGCTAAGATCAGACTCCAGTCTGTTTGTAGATTATTTTGCAGCAGTCCTCCGAGCAATCGGGAGACGATAATTTTTGATTGTGTTAATAAAGGCACTTTATTCTTTGAAGCTGCCTAAAAAATGTTGGTAGGGTAGAACGGAATTTACCAAGACTCCAAGACTAACATCCCTAATCTTGAAAAAAGGGATGATATCCCATATTTATTTAATAGCCCTTTCATCACTTTAGTGATGATACTGTGAAACAAAAAGGCTGGAGAAGACGTCACCATGCAAAAATAATTATAATTAGGAATTGAGGGGTAGTAAATAAATCATTTTCTGTATTGCTTTCTTCTTTTCTCTTTCATTTTGGGTATATTTTCACACACTGGTTCCAGGATTCATTTGCATTCCAAGTGTTCTTATTAAAGCAGCACCATTTATTCTACAATATATACAAGAGTTTCTATTTTTAAAATTCTATTTCAAGGCATGAGCTTGGCATACAAAGTCAAATCCCTGGAGTGAATCCTTTCTTTTTCCTTTAAAAAATAATAGGAAAAAAAAATCCATCTGAACAGTTTTAGGTTACATGAGGGGAAAAACAGACGATGGTACTTTCATCCACATCCTCCCATTTTCTTCCCCATTCTGTAACATAGCATCTGCATAAATGAAAATGAAAAAAAGAAAAAAGATGAAAGATGAAAGCTTCCTCTTTTTTCCTACAATTTTAGACATTTTAAGTATATATAAATATATATATATATCAATGAACATAAGAAAATTCAGAAAATCCAACATAATAATTACTTTCACTGTGTAAACCTCATGCACCTATGCAACACAGCACTGACCTGATATGTCATAATGGTGCCAGTTAAACCGTGATAGTCTATTTGATGAAACTTCTGCATGCTGGAAAGAAATTTTATCTATTAATGGTCAGAAGCGTTGCTCGTTGTAGCAGTAAGGTATATAACAACATAAATGCACTTCTACCAAATAGGAAATGCATTTTTAAAAAAAAGCATGTTCAGATTTACTTATTAGAATATAACTACCTTGCAAATGAAGTTCCAAATGGAGTTAAAAACTTACGTTATTTTCAAGTATTTAAGTGAATTTTAACTTCTTTTACAGTCTGGGGTAATTTTACTACAAATATATTACATTAATTTCCTTGGAATATAGCAATTTAATCAGGCATATAATCTACCACACAATCAGCAACAGAGGAACAGGCGAGCAGAAGTTGTCACTATTTGTGCTACAAGAAGTAAGAGAGAATCCCAGAGTGCCCATACAGATTTAGCTGTCCCTGATAGCTGGTACCACTGTTCCACCTTTATAGACAGATAAATTCACACGCAAGAGCTAACTTCTTTAGCAACTGCAGAACAAGAATATGTTTAGCTGTTCATTGGGTCCACATTACCGCAATATCCATGTACTTCGTAAGTAAGAAGAAACACATTTTCCAGAAAACAGTGAAACTGGGAAGTATTATCTTCTTTTTTAAAAAAAAAAAAAAAAAAAGTGGGCAACTGGAGTTCAAAGAGATTAAGCACCTGCATTTCTGAAGTACTTATTATCTTCCATTCACATCAGCTTCATCCCGAGTTTTTGGTCCTCGACAACTCTCAGATTAGATCCTACCAAATTAGTTGTCCCAGATTGTTGTGAAGGTCTGTGACAAAGTTTGAATGATAGGCCAGATTTACACACTTGTAGTTCAACGATTCACTAGAAGAGTATTTGTCACTATGCAGAGGATGAAAAAAGACTTTAGGGTTATTTGCAAGAAGAACCCTATGCTTTACCATGAAATACCACGTATAATGGCATGTGTGTGAGTGAAAAATTATATTTCAATATGGGTAGTTATTCTTCAAATTTTTATTAGGCAGATTCCTAGAAAAAAAATAAACTCACTTACACTTACCATATTTTGGTTTACTTAGAAAAAAAAAGGATGGAGCCGAACTCTGCTTTCAGCCAAGTGCCTAAATATATATTAAATTGGAGAAACTATGTACCAGGGCTGGACTTTAACTGTATGACTATTTTCCACTGTCAATACAAATGTATCTACACCTATGAGATCTTGTTTTCATATTTTAAAGATTTTCTTCATGAAAAAACTGAAACCTCCTGTTTTATTTCATATTCAGGTGATAATCTGCATATAATTTTATTACACTTAAAATAAACCTGAGAAATTGTCCTTCAAAGCATAATCTTGGATGAAAATTAAATGCAAATATCAGTCTATATTGATTTATGGTGTGCACAATTTTCCTGGGGTTTTAGTAATATTTTTATTCATCCATAATTAAGCATAAATTATTTTATTTTAAAAAATAGTGTAGTCCCAACCAGTTTGTAACAGATAGCAGGCTACTGTGATTTTTTGTTTTGTCTTTAGCATTATATTTTTCTTACAATTCTTTTTTTTTTTTGCGCAAGAAAGATGTAACTACAGGAAAAGCCTATCTAGCAATTAATGATTACATTTATATTCACTGTGAGTCCTGTGTAGGTCACCTACCCTATGTGTTTAACAGAGGCATCATAATTACTGTGACTTTTAAATCTGAGAGAGTGTTGCCTGATTCAGATTGCAGACAGTCCAGGATGGCTGAGTTTTGTCTGTACAACGAAAATACAGAAGTAATACATAACACACCTCTTTTTGGTAGAATACAACTAGGGGATTGGTCTGACCTACGTATAAGGTTGGCATCTGCCACTGTGCTGGTTGCCGCAGGCTCCCATCAGAATTAGTGAGAGAAATAGGCATTTTGTGGGAGGAATTTGTTCCACCAGATATGGGCACCTACCTCAGAATGGGTCATATCATGACCCATATCAACTGACGGTGTTGAGTAGAGCTCCTTCAGCTACTTCCAGTCAGAGAAATCCTCGTTTCTAGGAGCACAGGTTAGATATCGTGATTACTCCTCTCACAAAGAGGAGATGTGCTAATCCTGGAGAGCAGTCAGAAAGGATCTCTCAAGCTTGGCATGAACCCAGAGGCAAAAATCATGGCATCTCCATCAAACTTCCTAAGCAGGTGGCTGTTGTGGCACTGCCCACACACCAGGCATCCTCCTTGGGATGCCCTGTGCTCCTGCTGCCTGGACTGGGGGCTGCTGGAGTACACAGGGCCATGCAGCCTGGTTCCTCTCGGGGCAACTGAAGGAGCACCCAGGGACGTGACATCTCGTAGCATGGTCCTGCTCCACAATGCAGGCAACCACAAATGTGGCCCCTGGTGGTTTTTGGCTGTGCAAGTGAGAGTCCCAAGTTGTGGAGGAGTCTAGGTACTTTTAATGCAGCTCAGTCTCAAACAGAATGAATAGATAGGAATTTTGCTACAACTAGTTCTTTTAGCTGTGAACCTCTGCGTAGTCAGAAAACCTTATTGTTCTGTACTTGATTTAATCCCAAGTACTGAAAAGACAGAGCAGTCACTTTTTCCCCTTAATTTTTCCTTGGTTTCCAATTAACGTGGGCAAGAACTGAATCCTGAATCCTGACCTATGAGTTTGTAAGATTGTCACTTCAAGGTGCTTGTTCTGAAAAATTAGTGGTGTGGCCAACAGCAATGTGCTGCTGAGCAGTCAGAAAGTCTGTTAAACTGGATCAAAGGATATTGCTAATTTTAACTATGTGTCATAGCCTTGCTGTAAGTTACTACAGCAGCCACTTCAGATAGCAGAAAATAGAGGAAGACATTTAAATAAATCCCTTTGGAAATGTGGCACCAGGCTGAATGGCAGCAGAAACAGCAGTGAGAAACTCCTTGTATGCAGTACTGTGTTCAAACCACTGGCTTCTGACTCCTTTTACACCCCTAAATCTTTTTTCACACACTGGGAAGTTATGTTCCCAGGGGATATCGTAACCTGCTCTTTTGGGAGCTACTTGAAATTGTGTAGTTTAAAGTTATCATTGAGCCTTCCTTTACAGTCAGTAGAGATGGAAAACCTACATACCTTCGATATCCATCCTGGGATGGGGTGAATCACACTCTGGTTATGCCTCTCCCTCTGCTGATTAGGGAGTGAGCCTTGGAGAACACTTGAAGTGAGTGCCCCGACTTTTACTTAGCTAATTTTCAGTAAATTAAATCCCCCTCTTGCTTTAATTATGCTCCTCACTGCAGTGAAAATGGAAAGAAAAGTGAAAAGGTAGTTCTGATGTAAACAGGATCAAGTCTACATCCTGTAAAGTTAATACCCAGATGCAGCAAGCGCAGCAAAAGTTTTTTGGAGCACTGCAGGTGAATTTGCTAACTCTGCATTTAGTGCTAGAAGTTTTACTCTTACCTCGTTAAAAGAGTGCAAAGCCAATTATAATAGCCATGAAGCTGAGAGGCACAGGACCATTTTCTAGTCAAGGAAACCATCAAATTTTTGTTACTACAATTCTATTCACTTCAATGACATCAAAACGTCTGAGAATACCTGTTTTTCACCAGCTTCAAAATGAAGGTGAAAAGTCAATGGGGACATCACTCTCCAAAAAATATCCATAAATCGTGAAGTGTAAGAATTGTTACTGCTAACCTTAGGGAGACACCTTTGTTTCTTTCTTTTGCCTTCTAATGTAAATCTTTTCCTATAGCTTGCAATATTTTTTTTCCTACATACGAACTATATCCTCCAACTCCTTTAGATCTTTTCAAAAAGCCCACAAGTCAACTGTACAGCTGAGCATGAATTTACTAGCTGGTGTTCTCCTCTCCTTTGCTTGAACCTAATCTTTTCTTCCTATTGTATTTGCCTGACTTAAACTGTAACCTTGCAGGAGCAGTGAGTGTCTTGTTATGCCTTTGCAAAGCATATGTGGATTATACCAACAGCACAGTTCTGCATTCTGGGTTTAAGAATATGTGGTTGAGAACATGCTTTTTTTAATGAAGCATGAAACATTAGTTTTAAGCAATGTCATTCAGGAAATGAAGACAAAATTGCCATTGAATTTATTTGGTACTAAGATTGAAGTCTCCACAAAAAAATATTAGCTGTGATAGCATATGAGAAGTGGAAATGATTGGGGATGAAAGAGCAAAACATAGGACCCAAATACTCTCTTGTTCCCTTCCCGGCCTCCTGGGATTTTGGCAGTATGAGACTTCAAAGAGGGGATAAGAGGCTTATATAATCAAAGATAAGAGTGCAAAGGAAGGACTGTGAAGTGTCCAATACTCTCCTTAAGAATGCATTACGATAAAGTGAAGTCAAGGAACAAAATTAAAAGGAATAAATACGGTCAGCAAGAAACCTTAGATAAATAATAATAATGCAGTTAGGAGAGAAGAATTATACATAATTGCTGTACTAGTGCATTGCTAATGAAGCTGGAATGAAACCAGGTGGAAGAGATCTATTTGTTGCCCATTGGCTCCTGCAGGCTGGAGATAGTAATATGGAAAAACACTGAAGACAGAGGAAAATTTAATGAAAGTAGACTGACCTGCCAAATCAGCAGTAATATTATGGTTTTTTCATAAAAGGAAGTGTAGGTAATGTGACATTACCCTAACATTAATGAGGATATTACAGTGGTCATCACATAAGAGCACACTTTTGCATATTTAAGTGCCAGTGATTTTTTTTTCTGTTTTTTTTTTTTTTGGTTTGGGGTTTTTGTTTGTTTTTTTTTAATTAAGAATGTTTTCTTGGATAAAGGGCATGAGCAAAAATAATGGCAATCAATACTCTGGTAATGTCAGAATTATTATTCTGCTGCGGCAACATATTAATAAAATCATTCTGTTCATAGATTCATCTATAAACTTCCAGTAACAGCTAAGAAATGGACTAAGGAATTTGACCAAAAATACTGTGGGTAGGCAGTTTTAATTTTTGTTATCATTCAAACTAGCTTTTTTCCCTCTCTCCCTCTTTCTTTTCTTGCCCCCTTTTTTTTAAGAAATTCCTTTTCCCGTGTCTGCTAAGCACGTGGTTAAAGGGAGAAAAATCATATTCACTAACTGATTTTCATTTAGTGCACCAGGAGCCTTAAGCCACTTTGTGTGCAGATTTGCAGTTTCAATTAGAATGGATTTGCAGACATCAGATGATGTGAAAAATTGTCTCATTTGAATCACATGAAACCAAACCACTAAGACATTGCTGATGAGGGAAACAGTGGTCTCATCTTTCCTGTGGTGTGCCATCTCTATTAGACTTTGTAAACTGCGGCAGTTTGAAATCTTTAACCAGCCATTACTAATAAGCATATGTTAATTGTAGCAGAGATCATAAGCAGGTCAATTAGGAGGCAAAGACTGGAACAGAATGAGACATTCAGCTGGAGGGAGAATTCAGGGCAGGTGTCGGCCAGCATGCGCTGCCCTGGCAGGAGCTCTAAGCATCTTGGGTAGAGCTCATTTAATGTTTTGATTTGCTGAATTTGCATTTCAGATTTCCATTCCTAATAGACAATATAGTCAGTCTTTGTTAATGAGGACTCTGATTACATGTGCCATTATAATTGGGAATTAGCAGGCCAGCCTTGTTTTGGAGATTAAATCCAAAGTAAATTGGATTAAAGACAATGCTGCTGAAATCCCTTTCTTTTTGTTTTCTCAAGCCAAAGGTGAGGAAGACTCCATTTGTTTTGTACATATGGCTCTTACCTTGATTAGCGTGTCTTGTGGTTTGTTTATACTTTTTGAAGTATATTAGTGGTTTCAATATTAAAAGCAAGTAAGAAATTGCTATGTTTACTTAAATGATTCTGACAAGGTGCCTAGCTTTATTGCTGTGCACTGATGAACAGAGTGCCAGCAGAGAATTAAGAGCATTCTGAAACATTATTTCTTATTATAAAGTAAATGTCTCTAAGTGTTCATCTGCCCAGGGTATAACCTTGTGCTAAACATTGACTTTAATTCTTGGTACATGAATTTATCCTACCTTCATTTACACTAGTTTGTCTCCATTGACTTCAGAGGAGTTACTCAAGTCTTAAAAAGACTACATTAATTTGTTATGCGGTTCTATAGGTAGATATTTAGATATTTTTTCAGTTAATTCAGAAACAGGAAAGCAGGATGATTTCTTTGTATTTGATCTCAGGTATTAGCAGAGACCAAGGCAAGTTCTGTCATTGACTAGTATCTCTGTACGATAGCTTTTTAGTAACTGCAGTCGTATCCAGTTGTAGCTCATCTTTCATGTGTCTTGTTCTGTGGTCATGTAAGTCAAATATAGTTCAGATTCCTTTAAAATTCCCATGGATAATTTAGTTTTATAAGCTAGTTATACTCCAACATTTTTCATTAATGTGCTTGCAGAACAAACTGGTTTTCCCGCAATTGAAAACTGACAATAAATTTGCCCTGCAATTGCGGGAAAAACAGTCCAACAAATAAAGGACAGCATATTCCATGTCATTACATCTTGCATCTGACAAGAAGCAGCAGCTCTTCATGTGCAGGTCATCAAAAGCAGAAAGCAGGAAAGCAGAAAAGCAGAAAAAGAACCAATGAAGTAAATCAAGTGAATCAGAAATGTTCTTGCTCTTTCAGGAAAATAAGGAATGTCAACCCAACGGCTTTGGCATTTTCATAGTAAAAGATGGTATTTATTTGCTGATTTCATAAATCTCTTAAAATATCTCTCTTTCTGTCTGTCACTTCCTTTGGACAAGCTCCTAACTGAAGTAAGTCAGGTGTGCTCCTTGCCCTGGTAACTCAACAAATATTAGGGCATGCATGCATTAGGAATCAAAGTTGTATTAGTCCGTGAGGAATCTTGAACATTCTCATTGCCTTTCTGCTGCTTCTTAGTAATCAGACTGAAAAACAAGAATGTTAAAACAAAATATGAAGAACTGTCTCTTTTTTTTCATTCACTTTCAGGTTTATGGAAGAATGGGGCACATTAGTTATGCAAGAAAAACAGATTTGCTGGAGTCTGAGTATAGAAGGCATTTCCAGGCTGTTGCATGTGAACTGTCCAGCATAAGTAAGAAGTTGCTTTTTGACAGCCTAAGTTTCAGAGCAGAACAAAATAATGAAGTTTAAACATCTTCTATCTTTGCTACATGTGAGTTGTTTAGATCAGAAAATGTTATTTATCCCTGGAAAAGATGTGGTGATTCATAGCAACGTGCAAATAATCAGCTTCTGTATGTCAGACACTGAACATACTCATTTAGCACTTACTGCATCTTACACATCAATTAAGTATTCTTCTTATGACCTTTTCTGATTTTTGAGTATTATGGGTTTTACTGAAATACATTTCTCCATCACTTCTGTTAATCTGAAGGAGAGAAAGAAAATTCGTCCAAAGAAATACCAGCGATCACAGTTACACTATGATGGTTACATTTGGTGCTGGCATCACAGTGTTACTACCCCTGCATCATCAGTGTCGGTCTCCCGCAGCATGTATCAAATGCTAAGTTCTACTCTCTCAGTGCTACCATGAAAATAAATTTAGCCATTAAACTGATGACAGGTAAAAGCTTGGACAAATTACAGTCAGTTGTTTATGTTTGGCCATACATACCATACGCACAAATTTGTGTCTGACTATGACTGTGTGTGCACAAGTTTTCATGTGTAGAGACAAAACACGCAATGAAAAGAAAGGGATTTTTAAAGAAAGATTTAGAATGTGATCCGTAGAGACATGTAATATTCATAAGACCTTCCTTGGCATTTGTAAGACATCACTTCTTGGAAGTAAAAATGTTGGCATTGTGGCAAAAGGAGCCAATGAAATAGTTCTCCTTGAAAAGGAGTGAGTATATAGGACAACTCACTGGAAAACAAAGGAATTGTGACAGAACAAAAGTTGTGACAAGCAATTTTTCTTTCATATGGTAGAAAGCCAAGACTGCAGCAAAACCTACTGCCAGAGCTTAGTACGTATTAATTGTTATTGCACAGCAACTTTAAAAAGGCTTGTGTAATTAACCTCAAAGTCTCCCTCAACTGATTTTTTCCTCCAGGCAGGAACTTTGTCAGGAAGTTCAGCAAATGGTAGATGATTCAACATCATTCTCACAGTGGAAGAGCCTTTGAACCTTAGTTCTGAGAGACCTACTGTCACAAGATTGTTATTATTTATAATCCCTATTTCCTGTCTTGTGTTTGCAAGGGCCTTTTTAGCTAAATAGTCCTCAACAATGTAGGGATACACAGGTTCTACCCCAAACAATTTGCAAGTCAAGGTAACAGTGTTGCTCAAAGCATGACTCTAACCATTCTGCTGAGAAAAGCACCTGCATTACTATCCTTATAGGTCCTAATCTGTGTGTGTATGTGAGCACTTTCTAGCGTTTATAAAAGATACAACTTTTGACAGAGATCTCAACATTTAATTAGGGACAAAGCTTAAGACAGACGAATACTTGGAAAACCAGAGAGTTTGAACATAAGGTTTGCTTTTGTGCTATTCCAGTTACTGAGACACACTCTGCTATTGCACTGGCCATTTCTCCTCCAGAGCTTCTCCTTTCTGTTCATTGATTTTTTATTGTTTGGGTTAGATGTGCATGGACGTGATAAGAATGTAAATGTGATATGACCTGGTAGTGGGCTCTAAGGTCTAGAAACAAAGAGAAAAAAGAGATAAGGAAAGGTGAGCTAAGGGAGACAGGCCAAATGAGCAAGGAGAAATGACTAGGAGAAAGTTGCAAGAAGGTTGAGATGAAAGTTATGTCTGAATGACTGATATTGGTGTGTGCAAGGGGACTTACTGGGGCATTTTTCATTTGTGGTGTTACTACCTGTACTGGTTTTGGCTGGATAGAGTTAATCCTGCTATACAATGTGAAGGCAGGGGAGCAGGGAAAGAAATTGGGAGAGGCTGTTAGACCTTACAGTCCCCCTGGGTTCTGTATTGACACTAGAGACTTCCAGGGGTGAATGCGGGCCAGTTCCTTTTAAGAAGTCTGAAATGTCAATACCGTTAAGACAATGCCCCACAGTGATTTGGTTCCTGCTTGAAGAGTGAGAGAGCTGCACTCAGAATTTTCTCCTCTCAGGGCATTGCATTGACCCGTGAAATCTGATTAGTAGGACTTACCTCCAGGTGGCCTTGATGGGATGTCTGGTAGAAACTGAATGTCTGGTAGTACTCAGGATACTTGGAAGTCCGAAAAATGGGAACATCTGCCTCTCTGCTTCTCTCATAGTACTAAAACTAATAAGAAGGGTCTTGGAATTCATAACTAGAAGAATAAAGCCTTTTGCTTCCTGGGCAGTCTGTTGTGCACTGTATATTTAAAGAAGATACACATTTATTTTTAATGTGTTTAATATCTGCAATTTATTTCACCAACAGCAAGTTTGGCCACAGTTACGAAGCTCTTCATGATCAAAGTCCCAAAAGGCACTTGATATTCTGGAAATAGTGGGACTGGTTCAGTCCTGATGCAGGCAATAAGTACACCACTCGTGTTAGTGGTGCTGTTCCTACCCCTCTCAGGGGTGAAGTCAGGCCAACAAAAGCATGAATATTACCGAGTAAGATCTCATTTTTTTCAGAGTACCTGAGGGTGTAGATAATTTGGAGAGAAGAGGAACAAAAGAATTAAAAAGGAGGTTATCAGTACAGAAAATTGAACCTCAGTCAGATTCAATCAACCAAGCAATAGGTTTCCTCACCTCTTTTGATATAGATTGGCTACCTCAATGCAAGAGTCTCTTGAGGTCTCATAATTTAAATTAGTAGCTTAGTCTGGTGGGTAAATCCACATGCAATGACCAAGGCTTTCAGAAGGGAATTTGGATTTGCAGTCCCATCAGTCTGGACAAGCTCTGTTTGATTTCCAGCTTGTTCCTTGACGCCGTTAGTCCCACTAAGGTGCCACTTCACTGAAAGTTGGCTCAACAGGTTTGACAGCTTCTTCACTTCTGTGGTGGTAGATTGGCATAGCTCTATAGGGTGCTGGGAGACATGAATAATAGGTGATATTTGTTGATAAGTGGATAATTGTTTGTATACTGTTTCACACAGGGAAAACATATGCTTCTGATCTCAGGGGATTGTCTTGCATTTGTGCAATGTCCCAACCTCTATGCTTTCCCCAGACCAATTCATCTAAATATAAATATCAGTGTAAGGACAGTTAATTAGGTATTCTTACAGGCTATGTATATCCCGGTTCTTTGTAAGCTAAGTCAAGTTTCCATAAATTGCAATACTAGACCAACATGCTTGTTGCCATGCCTCACACATATATACTTGGGGGTTTTGCCCTATATCCTTCTTTAGCAAGCCCCATCATAGTTCATCACTCTATGCTGGTGACTAAGTATTATTCTTTTCCATAACATTGGATTTACTTCCTTTCACTACTTTAAATTATACAGATCAGTCCATCAGTCCATGGTAGATATTCATCCAGAACAAATGATGTATCCAAATACACATCACATATATAAGACTATCTATTCGTGTTGATAGTCATATACCTCAAAGAAAGATCTTGGTATTTATGTTTAAACTCAGAATATTGAAATATACATTTTAATGTTTCAATATTCCCTTTTATCCTAGTGTCACTTTCCTCAACAATAAAATAAAAGATTTCACAGCAAACACCTGCAGGCGGGGACTGACAAACTACAGCACCAAAGGGCTTTTCAGAGCCACCTCCTGTTACTATAACCCACTCACAGAGTCAGAGGCTGAGTGCTGGTAACACTTTCTTTAGGTCGTCTGCTGTTAATATCCCTCACTCCACTTGGTGCAGGAGAGCCCAGAAATTCCAGGTTGAAGCTCTGGGGACAGGTAACAACTGAGGTTTCTGGGTCAGGACCAAAATCTTCCGAGTCAGCAGATTTCATATGCTATCTATCCTGATGACTCAGCTTGCCAGTTCCTTTGCAAAGGCAATTTAGGCATGACAGTGCTGTTTCCTTAAGTTTGGGACCTGATGGACAAAGAAGTGAAATAAGGAAAAGCTTGAAGAAGAGCAGCGTAATGAGAACTGTGGCTACTGCACCTCACTTTCTGTTGAGTCTCCTGTGGAAAGTCCGTATACATTTCTGCACTGGGCACACAATACACCACACTGTATTCAAAGTTGTTGCCAGGATTCTTATTTAAGTGTTTAAATCAAAGAACGTTGAGCTGGCATTGGTATCAAAGGGATGAATGCATGTTTTTTCACAAGAAAATAAAAGGATAGCTTTAACTGAGGGGAAAAGTTGCAGAATATGTGTGTGTGTGTGTGTTTGCATATCTGTGTGTATGTGTGTGTGTATGGGGGTAGCAGAGGCTATGACATAGCATATGAAGTCAATAGTGTAGTTGTTATTATTTATACATGAGTAAAGATTACAAATGCAGGCAATAGCTCAGATCTCTCACCCCCTGGATCTGTGAAACCTGTCACTCAGTCTCCCGCGGTGTGTCTTCCTGTCTCCGAGCCATTGGACCACCTGCTGCCATGACTCTCATCTATTGCATCGCCCGAAGGCCTCGATGATAACAGCATTGATTCCAATGTACATCTAATTACTTCTCATAATCTATTCATTTCACAATAGTGTAGTGAAACATCTGTCACATCATAAACTCTTTAGTATCCTTATCAAACCACCAAAACATACTCTGCTGCCAATTGGCAGCTACTTTGCTTTCTCTTCTTATTAATAAGATGCAAACATATCTATGTTTTTTTGGTTTCTTTAGATGAATTTCCCTGATGACCAGTGAAAAAAGAATTGGGCAAACTGCAATCGTAACATCTATTCACTACTTAGTGACGTACCATTATTGATGTCGTACAAATATCAGCGAAAATTGCTTTGTTTCTTCTAGAGATAAAGGCCCTAAATAGGGTCTTTAACATTTATAGCACGGTAATAGATGGCTCCCTTCTTTGGCTCAGTGTGACTGATTCATTTACTAAAATAAGCATCTCAGGGATTATTACATTTGAGCAGTACATTGCATGGAAAAGCTTTTTACCTTTATAGGTTTTACTTTACCTGTGGGTAAATAATGCCCACTCTTTCTCTTCCTTCATGTAAGAAATCAAGAGCAAGGAGACCCATTAGCACATATTTTTATTATCAAACTATAGAGAATCTATCTATCCCAATAGGATCATGAATATACAGTCACTTCTAATAAAGAGGGCTGATTAGTCCACTGAAAAGAACCTCAGATATTCAGGCAACATCATGGAAAATAACTCTGAATAGTGAGATGTTGGTTTACCATTATGTACTGAATTATGATGAACAACAAATCCCAGGTGGAAGGAGTGATATATTAACTGCGTATTCCCTTTCATGGTCGATGTTAGCACAAACTGGGTTTTGTTCTCCTTGTTTTAAATCTGCAATGGAAATTAATTTAGTGTTGATTTGATAGCTGTAGAAACGGGAGCCGTTTGTGCATCCACAGAACAGATACAGCACGAACAGCCGTTCTGGGAGCTTCCTCACAATGTGCTTCAGCCTGGCTTTTGGAGGACCCGCTTTTCCATGGCCTTTCAGTAGCTGATGAGGAAGCTAATTTGGATTCTTTGACGAGGCTGTAGTGTGGTGCCAGTCACGGTAGTTACTTTTATTATCTGAACATCTGGCATTAAGGCACTGGACTGCCATCACCAATTCAGGCCACATTTTGTTAGTTCCTGACCTTGCTGGGAATCACAAGGCTGACCTAAAAGTGAAGGAGTCCATATCTCATTACCAACCCCCAAGACAGCCAGTCCTCTTTTATCCATTTGTCAATATATAATGCAATCCAATATATAATGCAACCTGAATATTTATCTGCCTCTATTTTCATCACTTGTGCATTTTCTGGTTTGGAATAGGTATCATTTGTACCTATTTACTTAAAGTGCATGTTTTTACATCCAAAATGCACTCACTACTCCAGCACTGTAGGAAGCATACAGAGATTTTAGTGCTATTGGCGTACCTTGCAATATATGTCCAATGCATAAGTCACTTAAAAGTGAATATTTGACCTGTTCGGTCCTTGATGCGGCTTTGTAGAAGGGCTGGGATTTATGCATTTGTGAGCATTCCTCTTTATTAGGGAGAAAAGAAGGAAGAAGCAGTTTAAATCTAAAGAAAAAGCTTTCAAAAAAGCTCAGAGCTCACACAGCAGGTCAATGCTGGGTCCAGACTAATCTCCTGATACTCTGTTGCACGTACCAAAACTTACATCAAGTACTGAAACTTACATCAAGTACCAAATCTATGGGAGTATGGCAAGAATATACAACCAGTGCTACACTTGAGAACCGGACCAAAACTAAGCGGATAAAAGATACTTTGGTTTGCTATCTGTATTGAAACATTTTTTTGGAGGGAAAAAAACCCCACCACAACACACTGGATAGAAGCAATATATAATTTTCCAGTTTTAGTTAGGAAAAAACCCATAAATTAATTTGGAGTAAACTAAAAAATATTGTTCAGTGTAATCAAACAGGGTTTTTTTAGGATACACGACAGTACTGGATAGAACATATATATTTGCCTGTGTGTTTTAAACTGAAGGTAATTTTTTAAGTAAAATGAAAAAATTCAAAACAAAAAGATCAAATATTTGTTTTCAAAGTATCAAAACAACATTTTTAAACATTATCAAAATGTAATCCTTATTTCTCTTCTGAAACCATAAACTTGACCCAGATTTTTGACTACTTCAAGTACTTCCCAAAGGGAATTTTTCAACAAATTCATTGTCCATCAAAAGTAAGTAGATAAATAAATGAATAGAAATGTTTCAGTGTTATTTCAATGTAAATCTTTGGATTAGGGAGATATAGAGACCATATATCAGAAAACCAAGTTGGCAAATAGGTCTTATGGCAGAATAGGGTGGTGGGTTAACCTTGGATAAGGGCCAAATTCCCACCCAACCACTCACTCACTCCCCCTCCTCAACAGGATGAAGGGAGGAAATAGGATGAAAAAATGTGCAGGTTGAGATAAATACAGGCACATCATTTACCAATTACCTTCATGGACAAAACAGGCTTGACTTGGGGAAAAGTAATTTATTGCCATTTAAAATAGATCTGGACAGTGAGAAACAAAGACAAAAAATAAAACAACACCTCTCCCTCACCCCCTTTTTTTCTCAGGCTCAATTTCACTCATCCATTCCCAGCTCCTCTACCCCTCCCCACGTGGTGCAGGGGGATGGGGAAGGGAGGGTTGCAGTCAGTCCATAACAGCTCCTCCCTGCTGCTCCTTCCTCCTCACTTTCACAGAATCACACAGAATCACTAAGGTTGGAAAAGACCTGTAAGATCATCAAGTCCAACCAAAAAAAAAAAAAAGAAAAAAAAAAACCCCACACCACACACCACCTCACAAACAAAACAACAAAAAAAACCAAAAACAAAAAACCACACCACCATGCCCATCAAGCCACATCCCACAATGCCACGTCCACACGCTCCTTGAATACCTCCAGGGAGGGTGACTCCACCACTTCCCTGGGCAGCCTATTCCATCGTGTTACCACTCTCTCAGTAAAGAAATTTTTCCTAATATCCAGTCTGAATCTCCCCTGGCACAACTTGAGGCCATTTCCTCTTGTCCTGTCACTCGTCACTTGGGAGAAGAGACCAGCACCCACCTCTCTGCAACCCCCTTTCAGGTTATTGTAGAGAGCGATAAGGTCTCCCCTCAGCCTCCTCTTCTCCAGACTAAACAACCCCAGTTCCCTCAGCCACTCCTCATAAGGCTTGTGCTCCAGACCCCTCAACAGCTTCATTGCCCTTCTCTGGACACACTCCAGCACCTCAATGTCCTTCTTGTAGTGAGGGGCCCAAAACTGAACACAGGATTCGAGGTGCGGCCTCACCACTGCTGAGTACAGGGGGACGATCACCTCCCTACTCCTGCTGACCACACTATTTCTGATACAAGCCAGGATGCTGTTGGCCTTCTTGGCCACCTGGGCACACTGCTGGCTCATATTCAGCCGGCTGCCAATCAACACCCCCAGGTCCTTTTCTGCGGGGGAGCTTTCCAGCCACTCGTCCCCAAGCCTGTAGCGTTGCCTGGGGTTATTGTGGCCAAAGTGCAGGACCCGGCTCTTGGCCTTCTTGAACTTCATCCAATTGGCCTGGGCCCATCAATCCAGCCTGTCCAGATCCCTCTGCAGAGCCTTCTGACCCTCGAGCAGATCAACGCTCCCGCCCAACTTGGTGTCATCTGCAAACTTGCTGAGGGAGCACTCTATCCCCTCATCTGGATCATCGATAAATATGTTAAACAAGACTGGCCCCAAAACTGAGCCCTGGGGGACTCCGCTTGTGACCGGCCACCAACTGGATTTCACTCCATTCACCACGACTCTCTGGGCTCAGCTGTCCAGCCAGTTTTTTACCCAGCGAAGAGTGCACCCGTCCAAGCCATGAGCAGCCAGTTTCTCCAGGAGAATACTGTGGGGGACAGTGTCGAAGGCTTTACTAAAGTCCGGGTAGACAACATCAACAGCCTTCCCCTCATCCACTAGGCGGGTCACCTGGTCATAGAAGGAGATCAGGTTGGTCAAGCAGGACCTGCCTTTCATGAACCCGTGCTGGCTGGGCCTGATCCTTTGGTTGTCCTGCACGTGCCCTGTGAGCACCCTCAAGATGAACCTCTCCATAATCTCCCCGGGCACCGAGGTCAGGATGACAGGCCTGTAGTTCCCTGGATCCTCCTTCCAGCCCTTCTTGTAGATGGGCGTCACGTTGGCAATCCTCCAGTCATCCGGGACCTCCTCTGTTAACCAGGACTGTTGATAAATAATGGAGAGCGGCTTGGCAAGCTCCTCCATCAGCTTCCTCAGCACCCTTGGGTGGATGCCATCAGGCCCCATAGACTTGTGGGTATCCAGGTGGCATAGCAGGTCATTAACTGCTTCCTCCTGGATCACGCAGTTTGTTCTGCTCTCCATCCTTGTCTTCCAGATGAACCTTCCATCTTCAGATGAACCTCTCCATAATCTTTCCTACAGATTGAGTCTTTTCTAAATCAGTGAGAATGGACAGAAAAAGGGGTAGCTTTTATAGTTTGTTTCAAGTATTTCCAACATATACCAAGTGAATACAGGCTGCATTTTATACAGATTATTTACTGATTTAAACCAATAGAGCTCTATTGGAGCCATCTGAGCTGTGCTGGTCTACCACAGCTAAGGAGCTCAAAAGTACCCAACTCTTGTTCAGCAACCTTATTGGTATGACACCATGACACCATTAGCAATGAAGTTTCTAAGTGTACAGCTCTGGAAATTACAAGCAACGGAGGAAGGGAAGCAGGCAGGCAAGCAGTTAAAACAAAGATTTAATGACTTTCAGGTGTTTGGGATGTAACTACTCAGAACCAACTCTTTAATACCAATGGTCATAGTTCTCCCCACGTGAATAACTGTTTTGTATCTGCCAATGCTCTCAGTAATTAGCTTGAAGACCTGTTTTCCTGGACATGCACTGGTGCAGCTGTCCTCCCAAATGAACTTCAGAAACTTACTCCATGGGGGAACCACAGAGATTATGGAAAGAATGGCCTGCCTGCAACAGAATGCCCTAATCTCTGCTGCAGGGAATTTTTGTGGGGGAAATTTTGTTCTGGTCCCTACTGATCACCTCCATTTGGTGTTCTGTGGGGAGGGATACAACAGTTCATCCATCCAGGACATAGATCTCTGTTTAGAACTTCTCCTGCCTCTCCTTATCTGCTCCCGTGGTTTATTTTTTTCCTGACACAAAAGGCCAGCATAACTGGCTAACCCTTTACACCCTTTTACCACAACCTCTTTACCAGTGGTCTTAATACCTATCATCTTTCATCCTTTAGTGTTAAGTAGGAGAGAAACTTCATTCAAACACAAAAGACAAAAAGAGCTTAGCAACTCTAGTATAAAGGAATCTCAAACTCTTTATGGGACTAGTAGAAAAAATCAATTTTACTAACACAAAAAACCCTTCACCTCAAATCAAAACTAGAGTGAAAAAAATTATTCTTGTTTCCATCAGAGTTATTCTGATTTTTAAAGAAAAAAAAATCAGTTGTGGAAAAGTGAGCTTTAAGATTTCTTGAAAAGTTTGGAGCTGGATAAGTTTTGGCAAAAAGGAAGATTTGTCCATTCAAGTGTCCTAAAGTCTAGAGAAAGTTGCTCATGTTCCTTTGTCTTGTTCTTCAGAGACTGCCATTTATAGCTCAGTATCTACATAATGAGCACAATTTGCATACCTCCGATATAGAATTAATTTCCAAACCATTGCAATACTGGGACAGGTGAATAGTACAAAGCATTTTTTTTTTATTGCCAAGACCAGAGTGCATGAGCTTTTCACACATTGGTTGGAGTAAGGATCCGTAAGGAAGAGACAGCTGAGTAATGACAGCTAAACCTCACTGGGTCCTTGAAGAGGCAGTTGAATTGGGATGCTGAAGTTCTTCATAGTATGGGGGAGATTGTCAGCTGGAGAATAACCACGAGAAAACAGGACGTACTAAGTGTGAAGGTCAGGTTTTGGGCTGAGCAGGGTCACTTTTTTCTGGTTGTCCATTAGACAACTAATCGACAGGCTACCTTTCTAAAGTCATCTTTATTTACAGGATTTATCTTCTAAGACAGATGTTAAAAAAAAAAAAAAAGTGCATGAGGACTTTTTGTGTCTATGTGTCAGACATCCTGACAGAGACTTGTGTTGGGAGGATTATCTACCACCTGAAGCAGCTTTTGCTGCAGTTAACATTTAAAAATGATAACTGAGAATGTCAGAGGGCAGGATAGTTAACTATTGCTGTATAACCCTGGCTATCATGCCAAAACAGAATCAAAAAATATATTAATTCCAGCTAACGTTAAGTACCTAGCTGAGTTGACCAAGGTACATGCAAAATCCATGGATAGAGATGAGCACCTCCAGAGATCAATTCAATTGTTGTATCAAACTACCCTCTGAAGTGGTATGTGGATTTTCTGCCTTTGCCTCTTTTCTAACAACTGCACTGGATGCCTGAGGCCACTCTAAATCAGCCTCCTCAGTTAGGTCCAGAAATTTACATGGGAAGAATCTGTTCCCACATGGATTTAATTCAAGTGGTCTGTTACAGTTCCTCACACTCTTTTCTGTTGGTTTCTTGTTGGGTGTTTTTTTATTTATTTCTCACATTTTAAACCCAGATCTCTTTTTAGTTGAAGTAATTAGCCTGAATCACGCTAACTAAAATGCAGTAGCTGTAGACTAGACTGCAGTCTTGGTAGGGCTTTTCTGCTAGTGTATATTTCTCTGGTATCTCGGGCAATGGAATACAAGTGTGGAGAAGACTCTTGCAATCACAGAAGCATTAACGATACTGATGTTTTCTTATGCAATTGAATGCAAGAGTCAATCATCTGCTGGTATGGCACTGAAATTATTGTCCATTCAATTTACTTAAAATGTGGGAAGATAGATTTTGTCAAAACCTGGGGTTTCCTCACCTTCTGACACAGTAAAAAGAAAGGATAGCAATTGAGAAAATACTCTAGTTTCACTGTCTACATGTACAGTTTTACGTTGCTGCTTAGGCAAGTCTTTATGGTCCCGTTTAAAATACCAGATGGCATGTTAATGTTGCCTATAGGTATTTAGCTTGAGGCGTGTTTGACCTATATAGTCGTAGTTAGGTGCTCTGAAGCATCTCCTGGAAGAATCTAGTTCTTTCCATTACTCAAGCAGGAAACCTAGGCCGCTGATTTAGCACCCTTAATAAGACGTGATGTGTCATGAATACCCCTCAAGTCCTTCTTTTCTTAATACTGTGTAGATTCAATTTGATTGGTGAAAGAAGCATGTCTATGATCTTTTGCAGATCTTTAGACCTTTTCCAGCACTTATAAAGCCCTGCAGAAGTAACAGTCTTGTTACTTGTCCTATTGTATTCTCATTGGGTATAGGAACTGTAAATAAATTGTACATGCTGTGCATTAGTAAAGAATCCTTGACATGACTAGGGACTTACTCACCTGAGTGCAGTTGGACACTATGATCTGAATGCCCAAGCATTTTTAATCTATGTACATGAGCAAAATAATCTCTCAGACTCAGCTAAGGCCCCCCCATCCTTCAATACTCCTCCTGAATATTCACTGCTGATCTGTCTCACAAGGGCCTATGTTCAGCTCCTGTATAATTTTTGCAAGCAGGTTTGAACTCACTTTCTGTATGTTGCAGGCTTATACTCCAGGCACAAGCCAGGTAGAAACCAGCAGTCATATTGCCACTTTAGCATAGTTCTGTGATCAAGCTAATAGCCCCAGTCCTTCAGAAAGTGGTAGGTGTGCTGCTTTACTGAGGGCTAAGCTTTGGAAAAAATCTAGTCCAAAATCTCTTTCATTCATCTCTTCCAATTCTGCATCTTAGTTCCAATGGCAGCTGATACACTAAAATTAGATAAATAGATTAACATAAAGCTTTTTGAGGAAACATATTCAGCACTTTTCTTTGGCTTGTGCCAAGGCTTCATTTCCCCAGATGTTTTGAAAAACACTTACTGTGGTCAGATTTTCCCTGGGGATATCTTATTTTATATGGTTTCCAGAGCAGGTGTTAAACTGCAGTGGCAATGAAAGAATAAAAAACAATAAAAATCAGAGCTTAACAGGGTTTTTGGACCTTTCATAGGACAAAGTCACGTAACCTGATACTCTTATACTTCCCTATTGGCTTTTCTAACTCGCCTTCTTTGATGCCTTCTTTCTTTTTTTTTTTTTCACTCTACTTTGACAATCACCAAATCTCCATGCTTGTTCTTAATTTTTTGCTCTATGAGAGTCTAAGGGAGCTAATGCTGTGCAGCAATCTTGGGTTCAGGGGTACAGTCTTCTATTGCAGCTCAGTCCAGAAAAGATCACAGAACTGCAAAATTACAGAATCACTGAGGTCAGAAGGGACCTCTGGAAATCATCTAGTCCATTCCTCCTGCTCAAGCAAGGACAAGCCAGAGCAGGTTGCCCAGGAGCATGTTTTGGTTCTGAATATCTTGAGGAATGGCGATTCCACAACCTCCCTGGGCAACCTGATCCAGTGTTTTATCTCCCTGACAGTAAAAATTCTTCTCTTAAGTTTAAATGGAAATTCCTGTGTTTCACGTTGAGCCCATTGCCTCTTGTCCTGTCACCAGGCACCACTGGGAAGAGTCCGTCTACATCTTCTTTACTCCACTCACCAGGTCCCCCTGAAGCCTTCTTTCCTCCAGGCTGAACAGTCCCAGCTCTCTCAGCCTCTCCTAGTATGACAGTTGCTCCAGTCCCTTAATCACCTTCATGGCCCATTGCTGGACTTGCTCCAGTATGTCCATGTCTCCCTTTGTACTGGGGAGTCCAGAGCTAGACCCAGTGCTGAGTAGAGAGGAAGGATCACCTCCCTTGACCTGCTGGCAATACTCTTCCTAATGCAGCCCAGGAGGTGTATTGCCAGTTCATGGTCAACTTGGTGTCCACCAGAACACCTTTTTGCAGCCCTTCTATGCAAAACTTCTTTCCAGCTGATTGGTCCCCAGACTGTATTGGTGCATACTCATACTATTCATACTGCTCCCAAAAGCAGGCAGCGTTCATAACCTGCTCACTGTCTGCATGCTGAGATGCACTCTCTCACCTGTTCCCTGAACTTTCAGGTTTGTCAGCACTCATGGTCAACAAACTATGGATCTGATGACTGATAGGATGTGCCTGAGGAGATATTTGTGCTGTACATTAATTTAAATAGTAAAAGGTTTCAGTGTTTTATGCAAACCTACAATACCTATTGCCACTTCATCCAAATAAAGTTCTTATATTAGCACACTCTTTTGAAACTACCAAACATTTGCACAGATTTTTAGACTGAACTGGTGTGACCTACTGTTTTGAAAGGTGTTTGACAGCTCTGAGTTAAACAGCAAAATATCCGCTGTTGTTTAAAAGTATTTTCCTCTTCAGCTCTCTTTTCCTGCAATAGGCTGATTTCACTATGCAATACAAATTAGGCTTGCAAAGGGTTAAGCAACTACACATCCTAACAAATCTGTTAAAGTAGACTTTTGTTTTCTAAAAGGTAACAAATAAGTTCAACATATGTACATGTGCATGTGCTTCTGACCCAGCATTCATATTTTGATAAGCATATTTGAATTAATTCAAGGTCATAAGTGCTTTAGTGTTGGAAATATATATAGTGCTTTGCAAACTACTTCCCCCTCCATCCCCCCCTTTGTAATACACACACTTTGTAATACCACAGAGGGGAATTACTGGCTTGGTGCTAACAATTCCTTTCAGAGAATTGCACTGTCTTGTGTGCCACAGTGGAAAATACATCAAGATAATTCCCTCATCAGTGCCTACCCACCCACCCGCTCCCTGTAGTCTGAGATGAACTGTCTAGTCACATATTCTAATGCTGCTTCTGGTAAAATGTTTGATTTTTTTTTTTTCTCAGAGCAAAGCTCTTCTGGAGCCTATATTTATTCTGACATTTCTTTTTTTGGTGCATGCACATCACCTGTGAGAGGTTCTTTGTATATTGTCATTACTGATATCATAAGAAATTCCAGAAGTGAAGAGTATTTAAAGTGGATTCATGTGTGAGGGATTTTGTAGGGTTTTTTTTTTTAGAAGTTCCTTGCTACTCTCTACTTAGCTGAGCGTCATAATGATTTAAGAGAAATGTACTCATGTGTAGGGTGTGTGCTGTGGGATAGGAACCAAGAAAAAAAAATAACCAACAAACAAAAATCTTTTGTTCTTAATGACAGAATATAATGGAAACCTAATCTCCTACTGCATATTATCATCAGGCAAATTAGTTACACATATAATAAGGTTTTGCTGTATAAATTATAAATGAAATAAACAATTCTGTCACCATGGAGTGCAATGAATACACCACATGTTATATGTAAATATATTAGTCATTTGCCTTTTGTTTATGTGTCACAGGAATCCATTTCCTTCATGGTGTACTTCCTATTCCCTATGGGTTCTTACTAAAGTCATCTCAGCCCTTCATGTACAAGCTTTTTAAAGCAGCATTACTTTCCTTTTTTTTTTTCTCTTTGTTTTTCAGCCCAGTTTTAATAATGGCTGCTTTTGTGCCAGTTTCATTTAGTGTTTCAAACTGTAATTTTATCCAAGAGAGAGGAAGAAATAATAAGGAAAGCAGAAAGGGTCTACATGATATATCAGTACAATACAAAAAACATATTGAAACCATTTTTTTATTTTAGTTTTTTTCTTCAAAAATTAAAATATGTCCCATAAAGCAACTATGCATATTTTTTCTCTTACCAAACCTTTCCTTCTTTAATGAGATAATCTGTTTTTAAGGAATGCATCATTCAGTCTTTCTTTTCAAGGGGTGACATTTTTATTTTCCACGCATTACAGTATATGCAAGAATGATGTATATTTGGGCTTTTTCACTGGGCACTGCACAACAGCCTGAAAGTCCTTTGAAACCAACACAAGACGCAGCTAATCTCAGTGAATGATGGGTTTAACATACAGATTCCAATCAATAATCCAGAAATTTATATTCAATCACATTCAGTTCACACTCATCAAGGATTATCTTTTGTGCTCCCATAGGCTTTTCCTGCCCTCCACAGGGAAACTGAGTTGAATTGAGTATACCTCATTGCATTTGGGATGGCTGTGGACCCTAATGGAAAAGGCAATACTTAGCACATAAGCAGACTAAACTTTCATGATCAAGACCAGCTAAAAAGGATATTTGTCACTGCTATCTTTGTTTCTCCCGCAGTGTCAGCCAACACTTTCTGCAGGGTGAATGATTGTACCTTGACATTGTTTACAAGGCCAATTATATCTTTATTTTGAGAGCTATTCCAAAGGCTATTAGATTTTTTTCAACTTGTTGTATTTTTATAGGGAGCAGAGGCAAGCAAGGATCCTGCTTTTATAGTTTACTTGCAGCTATACCTCTGAGGAGGCCTTTTTTTCTTTTTTCCTTTTTTTTTTTTTTAACTGGAGCAGACAGTGGTTAGCAATGGAATACAAAAAAGCAATTCTACTGCCTCATAAGCCACAAAGTGGACTATGGAATTAACGTATGAGATGTTATTTCTAATTTATTTATCAGCTCTCTCTCTGTAGTACAAGTACTCTCGAAAGCACTTACGTATTTGAAGTCTCATAGAGAGATACCAGATAATGGGAAATGGTTTGCTGTGAGAAGTGATCTACTTGAGTGCATAGAAGAGGCCTCTTTCTATCAAATATTTCACGGGTAATGTTTTACTGTTTCTCCTAGATGGCATGCCATAGAGTGTAATAAATTTCAGTTTGTTTATATTCTGTGTCTGTATTTGCACTTTGGTGATTATATTTGAATTCATGCAAGATCCTTGTTTTTAAAAAAGAACTTTAGCATAATCTTCTCATTAATCCTGTCCTGTTTGTCTGTTATTAATAGGCCACTGTACAATGTATTCTGCTGCAAAACTCCACCAGGCATGACTAATTCAGATAATTAATTTGCTAGAACATTAACACCATCAAATGAGCCTGCTAAACCGGTAAATTTAAAGTAAATTAAACTTAATTTGCAGGTTATTGCAATTAAGTCTGCCTTGCCTTTCTGAGGGATTTCAACATCCTCAGTATTTAAGAGGCAATCGTAATGCATGCAAGTGGGCGGGCTTTTTGGCTAATTAACACGAGTCTAATCTGCTTTTCAATTAGGGTGGATGTTTATAATGTGCTGGTGACAGTGTTGCAATTCAGTACAGCATAACAGGAGTGCATGGCATAATTATAGCTGAAAAGAAAAGCTCATGCAGGGCCTGTTTAGGGGTTAATGAGACATTGGCAGTTTCCAGCTGAGGAGATTGAGCCAGTTTAGTGCAGCTTCAAGAGGAAACCACCCATAGGGGTTTCCTTTGAAGTGTCAAAAGGTCCCCTTGTTCTGGGTGGCTTATGTTTCATTTGTCTGAGTGGCATATCAAAAATTGATGAGCTGCCAGCAGCAGTCCTCATGACATTAATTCACCAATTGTGTTTCTAATAGTTTCATCCTTAAATACATTTGGGTGATGATATCGCTAAGAAAAATCAAGGTTCTGAAAACAATGAGAAGGTCTGTGCAGTTCCAAGAAGTGTATACAGACTACGCAAATGCATCAGCAGCAAATGTTAATGATGCAGATGACCTACACTGCTTGTTATGAGCAGGAAGAAGACAAAGATGTATTGTACATCCCTTCTCTGAACAGCATTTGAGCTGTGGCAGAGATGTGGCATTTATTGTCACTTAGGTTCTTGAAAAGCATAAACCGGGTCAAACTCATCCCTGAAGTAAATTCACTGGCTTCAGAGCAGCTATACCAGAGATGGATTGGGTCTGTTACACGAAGAGTATAGGAAAGAAAGTAAAAAAGCAGAGCTATAAAGAGCAGTAGGCATCTCTAAGCAGATAGAGGGTTTCTTCAGCCCACTTAAGCTATGCAGGTCCCAATATGTGCATTGTGGTCCCGTACTGAGGTAACTGGGCTTCTCAAACTTTTGTGCAAAAGTGAATGTTCATGAACAGATTGCCTGCCCGCAGCAGTGGGAATGCCAATTTCAGGGAATGCTAATTACATAGACCAGCAAAAGTTATTAATATATTTAAATACATTTAAAATTCTGAAACAAAGACAAGGGGCCATCAGTGTAAAACTGGCTAGCTAGATCAGTCAGAGAATTCCCAATTTACAGGTTTTTCTATGGCATTAGCAATCATAGTATGTGAGCATTACATACTAGAGGAGAGTGCTTTAGTTGCTGCATGAGATGCAATTTTCAATATATTGTGTGAGCCAAGTACCGTGCTACGTTCCTTTTTAAGCCCGGGAGCTGTACAACATAGGACTTCACTTTTTCATGTGTTGAAGAGCAAAAAAACACCCTGGTCTTTTCACCTCCAAAAGTATTACTTGAACCTTTTGTAACTTTCTGGAAGTTTTGTATGGAGACTGATGCTCATTAGGAAGGTTCAGCCCATCTCACTGGAGGTTATTAGACCTACATCCACCCTATTTAATTTTAGGCAGTATGAGGCAGCCAAGGTGGAAGAACAGTTGCCCCATATTCCCACAAGGCTATTGTAGAGGCCATTCAACTCACCAAAAATTGTATCGTGATCTGGAAATGCCTTCTTTCTCCTTTGCCTATAAAAAAAGTTTATTTAGGCTAATTAGGCACATAACTTAAGTGCTTGCATTTAGGCTGGCAGAATAAAGGTCATTAATCGCATCGGGGGAGGACGCAGATGCACCATTCTTTATATGAGTTGAGTGATCTTTTTTTGGGGTGACTTCTGCTTGTGCAAGGTCAAGATTCACTAGTATTTCTTCATACCAAATAGATGCATAAGTGTTAGAGTGTATGGAAGGTTTCTTGCTACTGCAGGGAGGAAGGGCTCTTCCTTTTTTTAATCTGAGATAATTCAAATGGTTGAACAAGCTGAGGAGTGCATGAATAGTGCCTCCAGTAACAGATGACTGTATGTTAATTTGGTACTGTACCGTAGTACTGTAAACATGGATTATGTGCAGGTCAGTAAGACTAAATCCCTGTTGAGATTTCATGTTTTGCTTGTCTGCCTGGTCTTTTCACTGTGACTTGTGGTGTCATCAGTAAATGGGGTTTACTAAGATAAAAATACTACTACTGATGGCAGAAGTGGCTTCTAAATGACTAAAACACTCTTGAGAAGCACTTTACCAACTCAGCACATGAACATATAGTTCAAGAGCACCTGACAGATTTTTGTGTTTAAGCTCCATGACTGGCGGATCAGATGAGAAGGCAGGAAGTACCTGTGTCAGGGAGGCAAACTGTCTTGTTTCAGAGAGACTTTGTCAGTCTTTCCTGACCACCAAATGCAAAATGACACAGGTACAGTTGAACCTACTGTTATTCACCAGCAGAGAAAGGAGTGCAAGTCCATCAAAGAGCACTGAAGGAATCCTGTACAAATAATACATTAAAAAAAATGTTTAAATGGCTTACAGTTGCAAATGTTTCCATCTTATACTGAAGGAAAATAGCTGAATAAGTATGTGGAATAAACTATGTAGACAGTATTGGCAACAAAAGCATAGCATGGTATTCACTTTAAAGTGCCATTTACTAATGTCTATTCCTAAGCTGATTTCACATTACTAGCTGTAACAACAGAAAGAAAGACTATTTACCAAATAGCTAAAGTACGTAAATAAGTATATCTTGCTACATCTACATTCAACAGTAAGGTCCATCTCTATTCATTTGTCCAGATGTCAAGAGATTTTCAACCATTTGCAAACAAAGGTCATGAGAAATATGAGTGCAAAACCAAAAAGAAGGTACACAAGCTAAGCCGGTTGTTGAAGACAAAGGGACAATCCCATTAAGATCAATCAATAAAGACCATATAAAAAGTGGATGGTCTCCTGTTCTTCTCTTGTCAGAGATACAAAACCCAGGAATATCCCAATTCTATAGAATATAAGGTCTGTAATGCCTGTGGTCTACATATCACTCAGCTCTGAAAAAAAGGGACTACCTTTAGAAACACCACGCTATCTGCCACTTCTGCTAAGCTCAGTACACTTCCAAACACAAAATCCCTCCAGAATTTTTAAAGACCAAGTTAGTGACTTCACTCAGTGCAGTTTTGATGCAGTGGAGTTTAACGCATTAGCTGCCAGTTAATTAATTGACACTGGTGAAATTTTCATCCTCCTTTTAAGAGCATACCAATAGCATTTAAGGGGCTATTAGATAACACAAGTTTTAAGTAGTGTATGGGGCATAACATAGCGTGTTCACAGAAGAAAAGATGCATTAGAAAGATTAAAGTACATATTCCTCTCCCAGCTCTCTACCTGCCTCTCCTCTGGGATCACAGCAACACAGTGGTGCCGGGTCTTGTGTTAATTTTCAGTCTGTTCTCTGTGGGAGTCTTCCAACACTCCTGTTTTATAATCTAGGCAAAGGAGTAAAAACTCTGAGAAGCTTCTTTTATTCAGATCCCTAATATCAGTCAAAACCATGATGGGGCGGGTTTTTTTAGCTGGCTGAGATTTTCAGAGAGTTTGGCTCTTCGAAAAAATACCAGTTGTACAAAAATTAATACTTTAAAATTACAGCTGTGGAAAAGAGGATGCTCTGCACTGATAGTCTTTCTAGACTTGATGTGACTATCACTGCATAAATTAACCAATGCACTTCACATTAGCTGGTTTCAAAAGTTTATTATTTCTTCCACTTGCTTTTGGGGTATGGAGAAGTTTGGTCAAAGCTTTGACATGAACATACAGTTAATAAGAAGCAATATATAAACAACAAACACTATTATTTGTTATGTGTAATGAAACTTTAGTGTTGACATGTCAGTAGGGCAATATCTTGGGCCTTTAGAGACAATACTGTTGCATATGAATTCCTTTTCCTGGTGCCTTGGGTTAACATATACCTTAAGTAGGATTATCTGAAGTTAAAGGTGATAAAAGGCTAAAGTGGCCCTAAAGGACGGTTTGTAGGTAAGAATGCCCCTCTCTGACTCCCATTTAGCACAGCTGCTTTAGTCTGGATGAGAAAGGGAGTGGCCAGGGTAAAACTAACCAGTAAGACAAATGAGGTTGATAAACTGATGGGCAGTTAGAAGATAGGGACAAGTGCCATGGCTAGATACTCACAGGTTTTCATGGGGGTTGGGTCCAAAGGCTCAGTGGACACCTTTATAGTGGAGGATTTATAAATACTTTAATAAGTTTACTAAAAAGGAAAAGTAATTTGTTAGAATTGTTCTTTCTGCATGGTATCATGGTGTTCACAAAGTGTAACAAAGATCTGGTTAAATGCTGGAGTACATTGTTGTGAAATCAGGGAGTATCCTAGTAAAGTAACAGACATATCAGAATATCGTCTGAAGCTGGGCAGGAAAACAAATTATTATGCCTTTGAAAATGGCAGATGGACCCTCAAAGAGCTTTGTGGTTATGTGCTGATTAGAGAAAACAGCTCTGTAAGGCAGATCCATGGTTGCTACTCTCTTTCTCCTATAACTTGCATTTTGCGTGATATAGAAAGTGTAATATTACATGATTTAATGGGCTCACAAACATGTGGTGAAAGAAGCCCCACCAAAACATTTCTGAAACCCTGTGCATTGTTTCAGTAACTTATTTTTTTAATATATAAAAATCACTGTTTTTGCAGAACGAAATTATAATTATACAAACCTAGAGGACTAAAGAGATATATATATATGCATAGATGACTTAAATTGTTTTCTTAACACAGTGAAATAACATTTGAAGTGAAGAAGCGAAGAGTAACTATAAATATCTTAATATGTTACGTGCCAAGAGGGGAAAGCATTAGTAAGAAGAGTAAAAGTACATTTCACTCCAGTAAAATCCAGTAGCTGGGCCAGAGTGCTCTGAAAATGCTTTTACTGGAAACATCATCTAGAGTTTGGTATGTGCGGATGGTGTTTATTACATTCTTAAAAAGACACTGTTCCATGACTGCTGAGAGGCAAACTGCTGAGGCTAACAGCTACAAATGCAATTTATGAAACACATGGCATTGTAATTTGACCAAGAGAGTTCCATCCAGAATCAAAATTTGAGATCACAGTTACTGTGAAAATTAAAGAACAACCCCATACACCAAGTAGAGAAGTATCTACCCAATAAGTAAAGGAACTATGGGGAAACCAATCATCACTGGTTTCTTGACCAGAGGGAATCATTAAAGACCATTTTGCTTTGTTAAGGGAGAAATGTGTTGTTTTCCCAGCAAGACTTATTACTGTTTCTCACTCTGAAATTAGTTTTAGATTACTTATATTTGTGTTTTCCTATGATCAGTCTCCAGACAGTGGCTCGTGGTCGCTCTGCCCAAGGAGGTGCATCTGATGCATCCGGCATCTGAAACAGGAACAAGAAAACCCCACCCAAATATAATTCTGATTTTACAGGGACTTTACTCATTAATGATTATATTCATTTAAGGTTCTTAAGTTTTTAGTTTGTGTATGCTGTTGATTATTTCTTCTATTATAGAGATCTATTGATGCAGCTGAATTAGTTGGAAGCTTGTGACATAGAAAATCATACCATATCATATCATATCATATCATATCATATCATACATATGTTATTACTAGATCATGGTCCAAGCATGGTTTGAATGAAATGAGCTCGGCCTAGAACTTCAGACATCCCTTTTTATACTCTACTTCTTTATAATGTATACTTTCACAGAATCAGCTAAATTTCATTTTTTTTCTCAAAAGCAGAGGCAAAGAAATACCAGAGGTAAAGTAAATATCCAAACCACTTCTACTGACAACTGTCTAGTAGGTATAGAAGAGGAAGCATCAAAACTCAAGAACAGAAGACTCATCTAGATCTTGGTCTATTATTTAGGTCCAAATAAAAAAACATACATGCGAGAATTCTTAAAACAAGTTAACTTAGCTAAAAATCATGTAAAGTCTTGAAATAATGTGACTAAATATTATGTGCTAGTTTCTATAACTAACATGGCATTCTAAACCTGCTGTTTATGCTAATAAACAGGTACTAAATAGGCAATAGAGTTTGACACACCACAACTTAGACCCTCGAAATCATCACTGCACTTTCAAGCTTTCAAAGTCTTCTAGAGGATTAGTTTTCACTTTGAAGCCCTGCTGGTCTCTCTAACCCTCTTTCTACCACCAGCGCTCAGAGTAACGCCAGTAAAAACTCTTGTGCCAGCTCCACATTTTACGGCTGACAGAACTCACAGACTGAGTGGTCTTCTCCTTGTGTTGCTTAAGACATCCCATCTGAAAGTGTTTAAAGAATGTGCCTGCTAGATTATATTCTACAGGAGATCTAAGTGGGAAAAGAAGAAGCAAGCACTCTTTATCCACTAAACCAGTTATTAGGGTATATACGTGAGTCTGCCTTAAAGTGAAACTGTTTAGCATACCTGTTCCTGTCTCCATTGGCAAACTCAGATCTGACTGTTCTATTCTTGTAAAAATATATGAGCTAAATCACCTCTAGTAGTTTAGGAATCAATATATGGATTCATTAGATGTAAAAGAGGGGTAAGTAATGACAGTATGAGCTAGGCAGGTAAGAGAGTTCCTGGTTGTCTCAGCTGTTATCAAAGAATTGACTAGTAAAAAATGAGGAAGACATCTACCCTCCAGATCCAAAATCAGCTCAGTGCATTTTTCAGAACAAGTTATTCCTCACGTAGTCCATGTAATTTGAAAGAGATTAACTGGTTTTTTCTGCAACTGATAATACTATGTACCACCAGTGAAAGCTTCCTCTGAGGTTATACAGCATTTCTATAGCATGATAATTTCAGAAATAATCCCCTGATTTTACAGTAAAACTAGGTGGTATCTACTGGATTGATTCATCTCCCCTGATCTTACAGATACAATACAAAACATTATAAATGTAAAAGTTTGATACAATCATTAAATTATTTGATGATTCTCACTTAACTTCTTCTCTGTTATTGTTACTTATATTCCAGTCCTGCTTAGAGTTCACAGTCAGAATAAAAAACAGTTGTGCCAGTTAGTGTACAAGACGGTAATATGCAAAGCCTCTTCCTCATTCCAGTCCGCTGCATTTGAATGGTGTTGTTACATCCCAGTTTAAGTTAGTTAAAATACTGTCAGTAATTTCAAGAAGTGCCAAATTTCCTTCTAATATCAAGAGTTTATAAAGCACCTAGACCTAGGCATGGATGTAGGCAGGACTAAGGCATCTGAGTGCAAAACTCTGATTGCAATCCCCTTCCTGCATACATAGCTGCTACTTAGACGAGAAGTACCCTATATGCACCGAGCTCTGCGTGTGCTCAGTGTGTTATGTTAAATCCTACCGCCCAACTATAAAGGACTAGAACAGGGACATTACTCCTGGGAAAGATGTGACAAATTCAGGAGGAGTGCTTCCTCCTTCTAATGGAGAGCGGTGCCATGCTTCTAAAGACCTGTTCAAAACCTTCTCTCTTTGCAATTGCTATTTGTTATTCTGTCTGGGAGACAGAGAAATGGAGATGGTGAGAGTGGAAAGCAGCAAGAGCTGTAATCACCACCACAGCACATCTTCACCTGGTACAGGTCCACTTCTGACTTCCCTACATGTGTGGGAGCTTCACAGCTCCCAATAGCTGTAAGGTACAAAGAAAAGGGAGATTGTTAGTTCATTCCCATATATTCCAATGAGCATCTGTGTTGGTTTTGGTACCTCGTAAGAACTGATTTTATCACTCTAAGAGGAATACTGTAGAGGACCTAATGCGTCTTCTTATATTGTAATTACTTTTACTCAAAGTATGTAAAACAGGAAAAAAACACCATGACATCAAAACATACGTTAGATACAAAAGCACCACCATCACTTTTCATATAACTTAAACTATCTCAGAGTTGTAAATTTATTATGCAAAGTTATCAATATATCAGGGGAATTTCCAGATAATCTGACTGACTGTTTTGCTATTCAATTTCATATATACCTTTCATAGCAAACACTTTTTTACCTCTTTTTAGTTTTTTAAATATTTATTAAGAGATTTTTTTTTTTTTTCCAAGAAAAGGAAATAAAATATTACTCTTCAGGAAACAGAGAACTTGGAGGCAAGGAGCAACTGCAGGGTAGGTGTTTGTGTGCAAATTGCTTTCATGGAGCTTTTTTCTTGCAGTAAATTGATGGGGACTGATACTCTTGTTGAATAAGAATGTGCACAGATTCAAGCCCTCAGTTACATGATTAATCTAATTGTAGGCTGAAGAGGGGCATTTTGTAATGCTCCCATTGGAGTTCTGTACAAAACTATTTGCTTAGAAAGCAATTGATGTCTTCTGGAAAACTTTGAAAAATGTTCTAGTTAAAAACACTTTGTCTGTGTGTCATGTAGCTTCTGTTTTTTCTTCTATCATTTTTATCATTAGAGACATGACAATATTACAGTTGCATGAGAATAGACTTGCTTCTTAAGAATTTAGCTGTCTTTCACCCTAAATTATTTCACGGCATCATAGTAATTCCCATAGTAACCAGCTATCATGTAACAAATGGAAGATTTGACTTTTACAGAAAAGTAAGACTGATGGCACATATTAATGCATAAAATTAAAAATTTTCTTTCTATTAGCATAGACGGAAGATGGTGTAAAGAGAGAGTCATATGGCTGACAAACACAAGTTCAGTGCCCTGCATTATTTCTTCTAAGTCAAGAAGTGATGCTTTCTGATTTGTACAATGGGTATCATAATATATTTTCTCATCCAAAAAATGTTGAAGGAAACAGTGATGTTAAATACTGAGGCAAATTTCATTACTACATTTGATAATGCTGACTATGTAAGGTATAAGCTGAATTATCTTTGAAAATTAAAAACAGCCTTATGCAAGTCATCAGCTGGTCTCTCAATACAGTTTATTTAGAAATATATGAGAATGTATCACACAAGTATTCTGCAGCCTGGTTAACCTCAGCTTCTGTGCTTTGTGTAGAAAATACCTGCACAGTTTATGTAGATTTATGGAATATTAAAAAGGCCATTTATTGAAACCTGAAGTGCTAAAATTAAAAACATGATCATCCTTTACCCCCTGTAGTTGACAGCTTCCTTCAGCAGGTAAGTTGAGACTACAAATGAACTTTAGGGTGACTTCATGCCTTTGACACCTCAGGTGCCTACATCTCAACAGATTTAATTTGTTTCTGAGTATCTTTGGATGCTCATGTGCTGCATGGGCATATAACAAAATTCTACTGTAACAGTAGGCTTTACATTTAGTCCTACATTCTGTGAATTATTTCATGCTTTATTTGAGTTAGTTGTTATCCAGATCTTTTATAACATATGTTCTTATCCAGAAACAGCTAGACTCAGGTACCCTTAAGGTGAATTGCAAGGCTTTCTTTAGTTGCAGTGAGAACTGGAAGACACATACATGAATATACATAATGTACACAGGTACAGAAAAGTATATAGCTAAAAGAAAAATCCAGAGATGTTTGTACCCTCCTGTGTGCTAACATAATCTGAAGTGTGTGCACAGGCTATAATATCTAAAAATATCTCTTGGAATTTTTAATGATTATTGGCTTAGGAACAAATTCATTCTGTTGATACTAATTGCCTCTCTGAAATCACATATGACTATATCCCAGACCATGCTTTTAAATGAAAAACCTATCCTGCAAAATACAGTCTAAATATGCAGTCATCTTAACAAAATGCACAGCGTTATAGATTTTAATTTTGAGCACGTTTTCTCCATATAAGGACTTTTTAATGATATATAGGAGTCAGTTATCCTTCCCCATCCCCAAAAGCCAGGAGTAGGATAGACAGAAAAATAATAGGTCTCTTTTGCATGATCAGCTGTCAGGGTTTTTTCACATCTTTCACATTTGTTGCCACCACTTGACTTGCTCAGTCTTTTACATTTAAAGGAGAAGAATGAAATATGTAAATAAACTCATAGACTCAAAGAAAAGTTTAAGCTGGAAGGGAAGAGGCATTCTGTCCAGTTTCTTACTCAAAGCAGAACTATTGATCAGGTGCTCAGGTTGTAGTGAACTATTATGTATTTGTCCTAGACTGTTTAGCATTTTGGTTTTGTTTCTAAATACCAAAACGAAACATAGGCCCACTAAAATCTTCCAAGACCGCTGAGATCAATGGATCATGATTTCTTTCAGACCCTTCTGGATTTAAGGGCTTATTCAAATAACACCTTTCTCTAAGTATATTTTTAAAATCACCTTTCTGTGTAAGTTTTTTTTCTGTTGAATTCATCAGCCAAAAGACAAGATTTTTTTTTTAACTTGGCATTATACAACTAAAAAGTTTGAAGACTCCTGTTTCAAGTACAGAAACCCCAACCTGTTTAGCCACATTGCAAGCAAACTGGAAAACTCATGTTAACATTGGAAAGCTATTGCTTAGAATATGAGAGAAAAAAGAATGAAAATAATCCAAAAAATAATTTCAGTAAGAGTGGAACCAGAACAAACTTAAATTTTTTTATCAAAGCCCTTTTCAAATAGAAGATATCCATAGAAGTCTCTCATTTTATCAATCAAGCTGTTTTATTAAGATTGGTCTTTGTCAGCAGGGAGGAGAAGGTTAGTTCTGCTGTTCAGTTTTGAGCTGGCAGTTACAGTAATTTTGTTTGCTTCTGACAAGAAGGATGTATAAAGGAAGAAAAAAATCAGATGCATTGCATCAGGAAGTAGAGCTTTCAGCTTATATTTTAAGTCTACAAGGCAGCTGGTTAATTACAGATGTATGGGGCTGGAGGCTGGCCATAACAGCTCTTGTTCTGGGTTCTGGCACTCTTTCCTTGGCTGGCATGTTGACTGAACTTCTTCTTTCATCCTGTTGTCCACTTTTCAGACTGGATATCGAACACACTCTATTTATTCCAGCCACTTCCAGCCTTGTTATTAGAAACAATCCTTAGGTTACATCGGCAGAATTTTTCACATGTATTAACCTTTTTGAAAATTCTCTTTTCTAATAAATTTTCATTGCTGTAGACAAGTAATATCCAAACTCTTGATCCTCAAAATTTCAAGTTCCTTTAACTTCAAATGTTCCTGTGTTCAAAGCTCTCACTGTTCTCTCTTCCCCTTCCACTTCCTACTCTCCCCAAACCATGATGCCAGTAACACGTTCCTGACCTCCTCTTCTCTTCTGCTTCCTCAACACTATAATCCCTTCTTCACAAGTTTATGCCTTTCCCAGATCCCTCAAAAGCTAGTTGCACCTACTTCCAAGATGACCCCTGTGTGTGGCTCATTGGGTCCTGTGAACACCACAACTTCTAGCTCTCTGAGCTCCGTCACCCTGCCTGTTTGCAGACCTGTGAGTTCTCCCTGCCGTGTCTGCACTGCTGAATAAGAGCAGGCTAGGCACTGATCCTTGGATTTGGGACAAGGTGGCATCAGATTGGCTTATGGTCTTGACCCTTAGGAGTATGGGGAGAGATGGGGGTAAACTAAACCTGAGCAGTGGCAGAGGTCCTGTCCTTGAGCTTGCTCCCGAACCCTGTTCTGTTTAACAGCACGGACACAAGCCCTGTATCCCAGCGTCTACAGCTGACATCCAGCTCCCGCATCACACAGGCTTCTGAGCCCCCACCATCCAGACAGGAAGGTGTGTTGAAGACCACAGGGGGCCCCTCCTGCAGAAACTGAGTCGTGGAGGGGCAGGAGATGGGGAAAAGAGAGTGCATGCCTTGATACTCCCTTGACATATGGTCAGGGCACAGCAGGAGCAAACACCAGCTGGGAGGTGGAGAGCACTCACAGCATGGTGGTGTTGGATCCACACACCAGTCTGAATCAGTGATACATCTCAGTCTACATACCCATAAATGCATGCATGCGTTGCGGGGTGTGCGGGGGTGTCCATACATATATACACACATACATATATATACATATATAACTGCTTCTTTTGCTTGGCCACAAGCAACTAGAGAGATAAATAGCAAAATAACAACAGAATACACTCAAGTCCTCTCCATCTGAAAGTGACTATATTTGCACAAAATGTGTATTTTCAGGTGATGGTTGTGTAGTGTATATTCTCAAAGATAACCTAGATGTATTCAGGTCCCCCAGACAGGTTACCCTTTGTGCATGCTAATTGGTTTAGGTCCTTTAAGAAAACATATTATTGTTATAAACTTGTATCTATCTCTTTATCTAATTTAATCTAGTTGCAACACTTTACTAAGTTACTGATGCAGGCAAAGCTTCTAGAAAATAAATTTTCAGTATGGTCTTTACATTTGCAGCTTTTTCATTATTTTGTTCCTTCTTTCTTTTTTGCAAGGGGATGGATAAATAAAATAAAATTAATATAAATATATTAACATTGCCTTTGGAAACTCAGGATAAACTGAGGGAAAAAAAGACAGAAACAGGCTGGATGGAAATTACCTTCCTGCAGTAGAGAAAACTCACAGAATAAGAGAAATCTTAAACCTAATTAAGAAACAGACAAATGTTTTATCACTGAAACCTTACAACAAAAACGCATTTCAACTGGGACCAGTAAATTGCTACATCTGTACATAAAAGAAGCAGTACAATTTAAAACCTAAACTCAGTAAATTAAAGATTCTGAATGTCTTGCATAACTCTATTATGAAGAAGGCTTCATTTCTGCTAAAAACCCTTGAGTAGTAATATCTGTTAGCACTTCTCACTGTTAGAAGATTCTCTTTTAATGGTCTAAATAAATATTACATAAATTACAGAGGCATTCTTCTGCTTTTGATAATCAGAATTTGAAATCAACACAGACTGTAAAAAGTTGTTTTATATATGAATGCTTGCAAGGTAAAATATGCGGATTCAGAAAGCTGTAGAATTCGCGGCAGTCATCTAATAGCTGTGGTCTTAATTCTGCAATGAATGAAAACCTGTGCCCAGCTTAATGTCCATGGCCAGCCCACTGGCCCCAGCTGGTATGGCCACATGTTTAAACTCATCAATTTACGGGTAAACCAGAGCCCAGGAGGCACGTCAGACATGAGCCCCATTCTCTGATGGGATAAACTGGGCAGCAAAAGTCTTCCAAGTATTTTCGTGAATCTCTACAGCATGTGTCTTCTTTCTGAACACTTATGTGTAGAGCAATAAATATCAAAATGCAAGCTAGAAAGAAAGCGTGGGGAAAGTGTGGCATGTACCTTTATATTAGCCAGAACTCATTTACTGCAGCACGATGCACAGATTTTTTTCTAGGCCAAATAAATATGTCCTCAGGCAAATAATCTGTCCACTTAATAATTCAGTTACTGTACATATGGAGTCCCATTTTCTGTGACCAAATGGAACAGGTTTCTGTTAAAATGAATACTCTTTTCTATCTCTTCAAATTAGCAGACTGACTCTGCAGTTTCTATTCTGGCAACATTTCCACTGGCAAAACCAGGAATTGGGCCTAAGAAGTACCAACCATATACTGTTTAAGAGATTTTTAACTGGGGGGCTAGGGGGCTGGTATTTTAAGGTAAACATGTGTCTCGTATTTACCTTGGCAAAGCCTCATTCAAAGGACTCGAGGTCAAATTTGCAGTCCAAAAATCCCAGCTGCCACCTGACCTTCCAGATTCCTTACTTTTTTATTGATCATTTTCCCTGTCTTCCCAGAGTTTCTTTATCTTCTGACTGCTACCATGTTATTCAGAATGAAAAATCCCAGTTTCTACCAATTATGACCCAAATCAGGAGCCAGATAACTAAATCCAGTGGACACGCTCAGAATAGACAAACAATCAGAATGCACAGTAGACCCACAGAACAGCCCAGATTGGAAGGGATGTCCAATCATCTGGTCCAACCTTCCATGGGAAAGGGAGCCTAGATGAGATTATCTAGCACCCTGTCCCATTGCATCTTGAAAACCTCCAGTGATAGGGACTCTACCACATACCTTGGGAGTTTGTTCCAGTGATTGATTGTTCTCACTGTAAAATGTTTCTTTCTTACGTTGAGACGAAACCCCTGCCAGTACAATTTGTACCCATTGCCCCTTGTCTTTTCCACGTGGTTCATTGTGAAGAGAGAGCCTCTGTCCTCTTTGTAGCCACCCTTTAAGTACTGGAATATGTGATTAAGTTTCCCCAGAGCCTTCTCTTTTCCAGGGAGAAAAGACCAATCCTTCTCTCTCTCTTTTTTAATTTTCTTAATAACTGACAGATTACCATGTTCGTGCAGGAAGTTAATTCAGAGATTGGCAGTTCCCAGAGTTGCCACAAAGGATTCAAACTCACAACTTTCCTTTCTCTGATATGTCCTGTATCCCCCCTCCCAGTTATTCTGGAAATCCATTTCTGTCTTGGAATTTACCATCTGACTCAGGGCTGCATTTCTTTGACATTTCCGGATATCAAGGAAAGATATTTGGAAAAGGAGGAGGAAATGATGGCCTGCCTAATCAGAGAGACTGGAGGTTTGAGCAGCTCTGATGCAGCAGTCCGGAGGAGAGAGCAGTTTTTGGACATCTCCTGTATGCGCTGTTAGCCTGACAGGTGTGGTTTTCTGGGCATTAGGAGCTATGAACGGAAATCCCATCAAAGTTAGCAGTATCTGGAGGTCAGGGCTTCACTTTCTTAGTAACTGACATAGTAACAGGGTTGTCATGCAGAAGGCATGGCTGGTACCTCTCACTTGTTTTTTGGCTGAACTTTCAATTAAAGTGTTCTTGAAGTGTGCTTGGGGCTGAATTAAATGTGATCAGTACATGTTCTGAGTTCTCGGAGACCACCTGAAGGATTCATGTCCCGAGGAAATGGCAGGGCTCCTACACAACAAAACATGGGAAGAGATCAGGACATGCGCTCCAACCAATGTGATGGCATCTCTGGAAGCTAAGCAGGCAAAGATTAATCTCCTACATAAATTGGGTTCCCATGATGTATCAATTTACCTATGTAGAAAAGTTAGGCATTGTCTTTCGGGTATTTTTGCACTGAGGCACTTAAGATCCACTTATGGAACACAGGCAGTATTTTTGATCCAGTTTCAAATCCTGGCAATCCCTGGGTACTTTTGCCTGAGCTCTGACAAGGCAGCACATGGAGGAATGCCCGGGAGGTGGGTTAAACCAGCAGGAATCAAAGCTCTGCGGCAGCACCAGCACTGGCAGTCTCAAACAAAAGGAAGCAGCTGTCAAAACCTTGCCAGCATTTGAACCAGTCATTGCTTGCTTATATTTAGTTTTCATGCAATTATACTACAGTTGTGACTGCATCTTGGCATAAGAGAAATTAATGCAGGTGCTATTAAGCATTTCACATTTTTCTAAGCCACCAGAATTATGGACACATCCATAACTTAAAAATAAATCACAAAACCTAAGGGTCAAACCTTTGATCTTATTTCTATAGACATGCTAGAGTCTATTAGAAGTGCACCCCCTCACCCAGTCCATTGTGGATCTGCTGCAGATATGTAAAAGGCATCACTATGTGGGAAAACTTACTATTTTCATGTCTGAGATGTGTGGGACAGGTCACAGCATGAGTTCAGATTATCTCAAATCTCTGGCTCTGTTGGTCTTTTAGACTTTCTTCTATTCTGGTTTTACAATCCTTTCTTGCCCGCACTGCAATCTCACGTGGGCAAGGGCTTCTACTAAAAGAATGTTCCCTCATTCAAGATTGGGACAATTCTGTATTTTCTGCCCTTTTATCCATGTATATTTTATGAAAATTCACAAAATATTCAATAGCTCTTAAAATCATCCTTTATTATGTCTGCTGGGCTGGGAAAGTGATTGAACATTGGGGTACATTATAAACATGTACGGAAAAGGGTTTGAGACCCCTTTAGAGGGCACTTTGTTTTTTATTCTGCCTGCAAGGTACACCTATGCATCTTTGGTTAGAAGTGTTAAAAAGAAAAAGCAGATGAAAGCAACAGACTTTTTTGTCAAGCTGTGACAGATATCAAATGCAAATAGAGCTCAGTTCAAGACTGTTTGTTAAGTGTCACGTCGGTGAGTATTAAATGCAGCACATGTTGTTTTACAATGAGCATACTGTATATGAATTTTATTGATTTTTTTTTCAAAGAGGATACATCGAATAATGTACTCTTCCTTACCAGTGCCAGCTTACAAGTGTCTTCATACTTGCCTATGCACATTCATTAGGCTCCTAAATGCTGCTGCCTTACTTAGCACGTCTTGTTTTGTGGAGGCTGGGATTCAAGCTGTAGAAAGACCTACACAAATGACTCTCTCCCTCTGAGGAAAGTGGGACAGAGTCATTTAGACTTCCCAGCATGAAGCTGTCAATGAGCAGCTTCTCAAAATGATTCACAATTAGTGCACCAGGCTTACACTAGGAACAGGTTCTCAACTGATTTCCTTTCCACCAAGGAATGATTTTGGGGCTTCATTTTTCTATTAAGAATGTTACAGGTGTATAAAAAATCGTCAGAGCTGGTTAACTCTGATGCACATATATATGAAGTCTTTGTACCATACTATGTGAAAAACAAATCTGATTTCTCCCTAGTCATTCAAACTACATATTTTTCCAATTAATATTTACAAAAACTGGCCCTGGCATAAAAATACATAAGAAAAGCAGCAACAGCAGTGTCATACTCATCTCCATCCACTAGGACAGAGCCATTAATGATTCAGCAATGGGGTCACTGCTCCGTGGGAGATGCTATGTATCTCCACTGCGTCCACTTACATGCAGTCGTGTCAGTATTTGCGCTGTGTTTGGTTTCATGTGTGCACTGTCTTTCCATTGCTGGGTGTGGGATCTCTGATTCCACAACCATCTCCTTACAACACTCAGATCATCAGAGTGCTTAGAAAAACATATTAAAATCTGTGGCAGCTAGACAGCTTGACAATCTTATACATTCTGAACTGCAATGGTTAGTCTTAGATGTTTAAATGCCAGGCCAAAGCATGTTAAAATTGGCCGTACCTAAGATATTTAACGGATTTATTTCTTACCTGCAGGCTTAGTGACAGACACTCAGGGTCCTTTGGAGGCTGCAAGACACACAGCACATTTGTAGTCCAGGCTCTTGTCTCCTGACAGGTCTCACCTCCAGGGGCACAGCAATGCTACACATGAGCCAAAACAGAGGCCAGGAATTTGGATGATGCCTTGAAATGCTGGCTAACAAAAGGCTCATGCTGAGAAAACTCTTCCTCACATATTGAGTACTCTGAAGGTCTGGATTTCTGCTGGAAACTTGCCACTTCTCCCCTCATCCCACACACAGATGTTATGGCTTCTTCTTAATCCATTTCCTCACTGTTTATGATCTTAAAGAAAGGAGGTGGAAATAGTGCTTTATAGATATTGTTATTCTACATCCATGTAATCTTGAAGTCCTCAAGCTTTGCATATCTTTTGCTTAAGAAAAAGTGGGTTACTTAAGCATTATCTGAGTGATACCTAAAAGAACAAGCTTCTGTGGTATCCTCTTAATGAAACTAAAACCAATGTTAAGTTAAACAGGGTGTGGTCTGAAAAGGGTGCAGAAGTTAAGGATTCAGCTCCTGGAGTCATGTGATGGTGCCAAGTCTGTCTATTTATCCATTCACTATCCATCTATCCCATCTATATTTTAGAGAAAATTGATAGTCCATTAGACAGCAGTTCCTTCTGCCTTGTAGATATTTCCTTCCTTCTAAGAAAGGTGAACAGCAGTTTCTTCTGTAACGTAATAGAAAACATATGGGATGGCAGCCATTTAAAGGCCACTATTCTGTAAGCTAGGAAGGGAGTAGCAGGCTACATAACCCATAACTTTTGGAAGGAAAAGATTTAAAAAAAAAAAAAAAGCATTAACCCTAATGAAATGTCAAAGTTGTTTCCATTTAACTAAGTTCCTAGTAAACCTATTTCAATTAAACTTACTGTGCTATTTCTAACTGATAATTTTACTGGGGGGTTAACTGTAATTTTCAAATAGTTGTTTGGTTTTATCTTAAAGTTCAAGTAACAATTGTTTTTGGAAAGTATATTTTAAGTCAGTCAGATATAATTATAATCCCAGACAACATGATTTGATATAAATGCCTATGCCATTTACATACAGGTTTCATTCATGTCTCATGTTTTGAGGAAACAAATTTAAAAATCACACCTAGGATGCTGACAAAATGTTTTTGTCTATGAAAAACCATAACCAGCTCTATTTACTCAAATGAGGAGCAGTGTTTCATATAAATGCTTTTTTTCTTCTTCCTCCTTCTCTCTACTGACACTCCTCTCAGAGGAATTTTTTTGATCCCTTCTGCATCTTCTCTGTCCTTTGCAGTCATGCCTCTTCACTGCTTCTCTTTACATTTCCTCCAAACATTTTTTTCCAATTTGCCTCCTTTAGGGAGTGCTGTTACATTTCTGTTCTTTTGCTTCTTTTTCACCTCTTTTCTGATTTTCTTCCAGAGCCTTCCTTACCCATCCCAAAGCTTAATTCTTGCAATCTGACACATTTCTCAAATCTTTCTTGCATTGTTTGCCTTACCTTTTCTTGTAGTTCTTCCCCATAGACCAAGCTCATTCTTATATGTTCTCAGTAACGTCATCTGACTGCAAAGAAAAGGAGCACTTGGGAGGCTATGTTAAGAAAATGCAAGTACAGTATCATAACTAGATTTTTTTTAAACAATTGCAGGTCAAAAGCAGCATTTAGGGCAATGGTAGAGAGTAGAAGTTCCATGCCACAGCTCAGCAGAACCTGTAACATATTTAAGAAGATTGAACTGAAGCATTAAGGAGGGTTATTTCACATGTTTGTGAGTAAGGGCAAGGGGTCTGTGTACATGTTCCTCTCTTTGTATCCAGACATTTTAGAGACTTCACACAGATATTTGCTCAAAAATACTCTTAGAGCCTAAGACTAAACTTTAACAATTTATTTTATCCACAAAACATCAGCAGGCATGGTGACTTATATTGATTATCTAAGTTAATATAATTCAGGAAATAATCTTTTAATCTGTAAGGAAAATACATTTTTGTCAGTGTTTTTGTCTTCAGTTGTTAATAAGAACTATGTTAAACCAAGGAATCATTAATCCTGACTTTTACTAGTATGTATCCTAAAGACATTTGACTCTGCAGATAATTTACAGGAAATTATATGGTTACTGTAATAATCCCATTTAAAAGAGAAAATTACTCTAATAGCACTCTTCCTTAGAGAGTGATTGGACAATATTTCCATTGTGCATATAGACCTGCGTCAACAGTCTAAATGTACGGCAACAAAAATTGACAATGAATGTTGGCTAACAAGTGTTCTAGCACTTGAGGGAATGAGCTCCTCAGCATGCCAAGGCTGACATTTCAAGTCCAGAGTATGTCAGAAAAAAGTATATTCCATTTCCCACGCTTAATTATCATATGACTTTTGAGATCAACCAATGATGTCCAAGACTTTCGCATGAAGCTGGCAGGTATGACACCAGACCTACTGGAGACCCTTGATCTTCCACAATGCCACATCAATCCCAGACTGTTGAAGACAGACCAACAGTGAGATTTGGGTCAAGATTCAGGCACCTAAATTTAGATTTGCGTGTAGCGCTAAGCATGCAAGCCGTGTTTCACACCATTGTAGGCAGTAATGATCACAAATTAGATGCAGTTGTCCCCACACAGGCAACTATTGTCATTTTAAATGCCACAGGGCATCCCAGCTGATCTCCAGCCGCTGCTCAAGAAGGGCAAGGATCTCTTGTAGGTCCTATCTGACAGCTGTCAGACCAACAGGGCATCTAGAACTCCTTAACATGTCTCCAGTGGCACTAGATGGAGTCAGAGTGGTCTGGAGAGTTGTTTAGTTCAGCCACCTACCACCAGTCACTCTAGAAACTACTGTATCTAACATTAATCTGAGCACATGAACACAAGGCAAAAACAGCTTGTGCTCTAAAGAAAATATATCTAAGCAAATGTAGCAAGCAAGAGCGGGAGACAGGAACAGTTGCTCTGTCCTCAGCACAAGAGGAGTAGAGGGGAATTAGCAGAGAGCCAAGTGATGTGACTTGTCGAATTTCAGAGGCAGTGCTTGGCAGAGAAAATTTACTGCAGAGACTTTTCTGCCAGACCTTGACTAGCTCTCCTGCTGTGGCTGAAGACATTAGACAAAATTGATAGGAATTTGATGTGGAGCAGACAGAAGGGGCACACGCTTTTTTCTTTCCAAGCACTGCTTCTGTTGAACTCCATAGGAGTTTTGCCATTACTCTCCGTGGCTTTGAGCAGGTTCTGGGAGATTCCCCAAGAATTTCCACAGGTATTTAGAAAAATTTCTTTACTCAGATAAAGCAAATAATGGTCTGATCTCCTTCCTGCAGTCAGAAACTTTTGAATAGAGGAGAGGAGCATCTGCCAAGGTGCATGACCTGTGCAACCCCCTAGGTGTTCTACTCGATTTGTGGACTTCCAATGGCTGCAGCCCTTATGTGCGATGTAACATACAAGATGCTGCTCAGACCAAGTGTCCTTTCTAATTACTTCAGATTTGAGGTGGTCTTGATCAGACATGGGGAGGTTCACCCTGTCTTGCCTGAATGTTGCAAACTGATGGTTGCTTTCACTGTGGAAGGACAGAAAGATGCTGTGGGTAAATCTGGGAGAAGCCTCTTGAGTGTGCTCCTAGAAATGCCAGAGGACCACAAATATGTAAAGCTGAAGATAGGTTTTCTGGTTACATGCTATCTGAGGTCTCTCTTCTATTTCTGCCTAGAGAGACTCTGTGTCACAAATATCTTTCAAAAGGACTTTTTCAGACAGTACGCTGTGGCTTTTCACTGTGACCTTGATTAAAGTGTTACAATTACTTTTATAGTCATTAGAGAAAGCAAGGAGTGTGTTGAGACTCTAAACTAGGGTGGGGCTTCTAGGGATTAGAGGAACAATTCAAGCATCATGATCTTTTGGGACTCTCTTGCTAAAATTGAAATCAACCTCATATCAGTGCACAATGGTAAGGGAGTGATCATCATTAAATTCACATTGACCATCTGAATAGGCACTAAATAAAGTTGTTTCCAATAACCTTTGAGCTAAGGTGAAGTGATACCTTAGAGCTAAATGGTATTACCACATCTCTGACCCATCTTATTCTGAATAATGTAGCATGCTGAGTGAGCATCCTTTCATGCTTTAAACACCTAAATGTTATAGATTTAACAATGCAGATTTCCAGCAACAGTAATCATCCTAGGTCCTGAGAGGTTCTGAACTTTCTAAAAATGTGGTCAGTGAAGACATGGGACATCATAACACCTCAAAGCAGAAGCTTGGAGAGAGCAGTGGAACTGCTTTATATTCTTACTGAAGTTGTGCATGTGCAGCAATCTTCTACTGAATACAGCCTTCATGCAAGTAAAGCCTGACGCAACCGAGGCTATTTGTTACAAAACCATAGCTCATTGTCACCGTAGTAAAAATGCTATATACTTACATAGAATTTTATTCATGCGACGTACCTTGCTTGCATGAAAATATTATATATGTTTATATATATATATAAAAAAAATACAGCAAAGGTTTTGCAACAATTGAGGGAAAAAATAACTTCAATGGAAACATGACATTTAAAAAAGATGTGCTTAGGAAAGGAAAATAATAATTTGCTCTCTTTTGTGTATTAATGGCAGAAGTCTTAAACACAGCAGATGTTCAATGTGCAGCTGTGAATGCAATAAGCAATTTTAAGAAGCTAATATTGGGTTACTTCCTGTTATTGTACTCGTAACCAGTCAAAACCTTGCTCGTCAAATAACCTGATCAACTGTCTACAAATAAAGAGCTACCAGTTGCGAATGAAGTTTGGAGAATTCAGGTCTACTGCTTTTGTTCCACTTTTTAAAGCATTTTCTCATTATACAAAGACAAATATTAACCTATGTATTTGGAGTAGAAATGGCCTTCAAGACGCACAGCAGCTCTTACTCTTAGAGATGAGGAGATACTTAAAGCTGCAGCTGAAAATCATCCATTTGAACTATAGAAATAGGGTTTATAGTATACACATACAGTCAAGGCAACTGGTAGTCTATGGAGTAAAAAATATTTTGGCTTCTTAAAATAACTCCATATTCATTTAAATAGGTTTGGTAGCTAAAGATCTGCTTTGTACAGTAGTGTAGAGACTAGCAGTTCCTTTTTGTGAGGTGCTGAAACTAGAATACATTATTTATTGGATCAGGCTGTAAGAAAAAGTTGTGCCAGCTGTATGAGACCAAAGGGCACCAGCCTGTATTTGAAGCATCTTCTGGGTGCAAAACCCTCATGTCAACAGTGAGGCTGGCAAGATTTCTCTTTCAAGTGAATGATTCACTGACGCTTGTCATCAATGGCAACCAGCAGAAACAACGTGTCTCCAAGATGCCATTTTCTATGGTGAAACAACTTTCCTAGATGTTTCTTTGCAGAACTGCACAGAACTTCACATTGACAAAGGACATCATAGTTTTCAGTGTTGATACAAAACATCCTTCCTTTCATTTTATAGTCTTAAAAATAAATTTTAAAAATAAAATTGGACCACATTTAGGCCTGGATTTTCTAGAGATTCCCAAAACCTCTCTTTGAGAACAATATAAATAATAGGAACTTCTGGCTACATTTTTCCACTGACCAATCTGCCTAGAAATGAATTGTTGTTGTTGTTAGAATTTTAAGATTAGTATAGAAATAATATAGTTCCCAGATAGGAAACACTAACTTTTAGGCTGGACCAGATTCCTCCATACTGATTAATTTTTATTAGTTGCTCTGTAAATTGTCTTATTTACATGGCTATTGTCATGCAGTGTGAATAAGCCATCAAAAACCCCATTAAAAGGATGAACCTAAGTTTAAGATGCATGGTTCATTTTCATTCACACTTTCATTTACATATTAGCAACTTATTTTAAAATGTTGGCATTCTACCTGTCAATTAATTTCCAAAAACCACAGTCACATTCACATACCCACAATAGTTCATACGTTAGCAAAATAATTTGTGAAATTTACCTAACACTCAGCTTTTAAAAGCCTTTTACCCGAGAAATGAGACTCTGAAAAAGGGCCACTCTTCTAAGCATTTCTGTCACCCAGATATGATGCAGTAACCTACAAGGAAAAATATTTCCTAAGAAATCAAATAACATTAATACTAAAACTAATAAAGCCATAAAAATTAGGGCCAATTGAGATTTACGTGAGAGGCATAGGAATTCTAGCCCAGCATTATGGAGCAAAACAGCCTAATAGGATGGGGTTGTTCCAATATGATCTATTTGAAACTCTATATTGTCAAAACCAGCCAGGGTAATGGCAGTATGATGTACTGTGCCATTTCAAATGTTTTTTGGCTCTTGCCTGAAAATAATGACCAGACAAATAAAGTCCTGGGAATTGACCAGGGCATGGCAATTTCTATTTTGGCATCTTTAAATACATGTAAAATCCTTTAAAAATTTTAAACTTCCTAAATTATCTTCAAGAATTCTAATCAATAAAAACATGCTAATAATAGAAGATTACTGAGACTGCAAGTACCATTTTGCTTTAAAAAAATATTCTGCATTTTGATGTTGATATAAAAAGAAATCATCATTACAAGAAAAAAAAATGAATATGGACTTAGCAGTTCTGTTAGTCAGTATAGTCACATAATCCTTTCTTTTTTAACTGAAATAGCTTTAAACTACATCTTTTGTTTCTAAGGCATCTCTGTTCCATGTATTAAATTACCCATACCTGAAAAAGTCAATTTGCAAATGTATGTTCTTATAAATAACCAGCAAAACCAAAATTGTTATGAATTATTTGAAATAATTGATTACAGTATGACAGCTTTCTTTTTCTTAATTATAAAATACAATTACATTTTTGTGCTTTCATACCTGAACATTACAAAAGCTGAGAGAACTATTTCTGTTCTACTTCTGATTAGATCAGCAATGCCACTTCTTCAGGTCTTATCAGATTAGTTTTGATAATAATTACTTGGGAAGTGTTTGATCTCAATGATGAATACTTGATTAGTTTTTCATGAAATCAGTCAACCACACCACTCAACACTACTCATGTGAGACCTTGTTGATTTAGCTGTTCGAAAGAATGCATTCTTTTTCACTGCAGTTATGGGATGTCAGTCTTTGGGGAAAAGAGAGTGGAAAAAGGGCAAGTTTATGGGTAATGATATTGCAGCAGCAGATATTTAAGGTTTGCTAATTCTCTTCTCAATTATGTTCATTCCCTGCCTTGTCACACTGCCTGCTACGTGGCAACAGAAATCAATCTTAGCAGTGGAATAAATTTTTCCTTTTTCAAAAAAAGGTTTCATGACACCATTGTCATCTTTGAAACCCTTGGAGGGTTTTGCCCTGATGAATAATATTTCATATGTGGAATGTTTATGTGATTTTCACGGAGTGATAACCCCGCTACCACCTAACTTTGATGCATTGAGATTGCTGCTTTTCCCTACTAAAGTGCTTTTACACACCACCTCCTACAAATTGACTTAAGAGTTAGAAGTAGAAGATTCAACAAAACTTCAACTCTCCCTGGAAAAAAGGGTCTTAAAGAGAAATTTATACATTGGGCAGAATCTGCTTTAATTATTTAAACAGGAGCTTTTGCTGAATAAGAGTTCTAGGCATTTTCCCCTCACCTTTTTTCTTTTGCTTTATGCAGTTAGAATCAGTTTTCTAAAGCTGACCATATATCCATATTTTAAAATGACTATTTTTTTAACCAAGCTTTGGTTTAAGGATTAGTCTGCAGACCTATACTCACTGAAGTCAACAGCATTGTCTGCATAAGTAAAAATTGCTTACATAACAAGACACCCAATGGATTAGTCTCCATGTTATATGGAAAAAAATCCTATAGCTCAGGTACTTAAGATTAAGTATCTGCACAAGAAGAGATTTTCAGGACAATGTCCTTGCTTGTCAGTCATAACATAGCAAGGCAGAGCCTTTTATCAAAAGAGGAGGTAATGCCACACTAATTAAGAAAAGGGAAGAAAATTTCCAAGGAGGCAATATTTTCTCTAATGTTTTTCTTTTTAAAGTTGCTAATAGAATTATGACAGTTTTAACAATCAGAAAATACAATGCATTCCAAATGTTTCCTTTGTTAATTATAAGATCTCCGGAAATTGCCTAGATCTTTAAAACTTAATGTTTCACTAATAAGCTTAGATCCCTTTAGGTTGTTGTTTTTGGGTTTTGTTTTGTTTTCTTTTTAATATCAACTGTTATTTTGGTGGCAATACATTTCTCTTTGAAGATCCAATTTAAGCAGGCTCTTCTCTGAGACTCAGACTGCTTAAAAAGAAAATAATGTTCCAGGATTATAATTATTTTGGTTATTGTGTCATCATGTTAATGTTGTACTGGAAGAAATGTTCATCTGAACGTTTCATTGTTTTGATATGTCTAGAAAGAAAGGGAGAGCAGTCAGGCTGCTGGGTGGAAAAATGGAATATCTCTCTTTAAATGGTGAAAAGCAGTTTGAATGCAGTTGCCTCCAAATATAACATGAATTCAGCAATTTTTATTTAACTGTTGTGCACTGTCAAAGTACCTGTCATCCTAAGATACAATCTTTATGTAATAGCTGTTGGCCGGCATTTCTAAAGAAATCAGCTCCCAGTTAGAAGCCAACATGAGCATAAAGATTCTCATAGAGGCTTATTAATCTGTGACTCCCATTGAAAACAAGGGAAGCTACTAGGTGCCAGCTCCTTTGAAAGTCTCTCTCCTTTGTCAGGCCTCTTAGGAAGAACCACAGATGAGGTTTTCAAAGGAACCTAAGGGATTTAGGTTCCCAGTTCCCATTGAGGGGCTACAGAAGGAGAAGACCTAACCCAATGCCCTTGAGAAGTCCGCTCAGGACCTTTAAAATTCATAACATGCAAAACCAGAGCAAATATCCACACTGAAGAAAAGGTCTAAGCCTGAGGGATGTCAGAACTAAGAAGTAGCTCGTGGATCTTGGACCCCAAATAAAACAAACCACCCAACAGCAAAAGGTGGCATACGGAAAAGCAATTAATCCTCGCATTTTCACTGAAGTCAATTCATTTCAAATTACAATGTGCAGGCTATTGTTAAAGGCATACGCAGCAATTACCCATAGACACTACTAATACCCCTGTTGTCCAATCATTATGCATATTAAAAAATGAGGAAAATGGGAAAAAACTCTGCAACAGCATAGGTATTCCTATCACATTGCTCTCCTTATCAATAAAATCCTTACTGACCTCTCATTTAATTCTTCTCTCATTATTCCTTTCAAAAGGAGGCATGCATTCTGGACAACAATAAAAAAAATCTATAGAGTAGTACCGTTTCTGTCATTTGCAGCTAATGAATGCTTTTTAGTATTGACTAGCAACTGGTCTAATAATGACAATGACTCCACTGATTTAGAGCAATAAATCCAAAGACTTGGCAGGCCTCTATTAGTATAATAAGCTCAAACATTCATTCAGGAACATTAAGAAAATGGGCAGCAGACTCTTGAATATTAGAGATTCTCATGTTTCTTTCCTTTCGGTAACACCATCTGGCTGAAAAAACATGATTTTGCAGTGTTTAATGTGTAAATTTAAGTGACAGCTAAGGTAACTGTGAGGATTTTTTTCTTTCACTGTTGCTAAGAGAGTGGGTCAATTATGATGAATATTATTACTGTAGGGCTATGAGATCCCACACTAACAGCATCTATTAGGAAAGGTTTGGGGGGGTTAAATGCCTGTGTTCAACATCTACTGTGGACAACAGCTATTACCAGTGGTTCCAGATATTATCAGAATCGGATGTTTGATAGTCCTCATAACAAACAGACCTCTCAGTATTTTATCACTAGATGAAAGGCTTAAAAGACTTCAGATAAACAACAGCGATATGCCTGTCTTCATCAGTGATACAGGAGTAAAGATAATTCACCAGGCATTCCTCATCTGTTTTATGTACATTTATTTTCCTCATTCAGGGAGGATATATTAGTTATTATTATTTATTTTCATTATTACATGTAGATGAAATAAAGAAAACAGATTCATTACATTGGTTTCATCAGACCACTGTGCAGGTACCATTCCAAAAAAAAATCTAAATAAAGTAAGAAGCAATCTTGCCAGATAAAGTCAAACAAACCAGACAGTCAGAAAAATTACAAGAGAAATCTATCCAGTTGGTACTTTAGTCCAAAGTGTAAATCCCCCTCGGAAGCAATGTGGCAAACTAACCTTTGGTGAAATCTCCTTTGTACATCCCTGGGATATTTCCTTTTTTTGCTCATCTGAGGGCTCGTATCAAGCTGCAGAAAAACCTTTCCCACCAAAGGGAAGGCAAAAGCACCATCAGGCCGTGGAGACAGTAGGACCTAAAATGGTCCCTGCAGACAAGCTCCACCACACAGGGCAAAGGGCTTGGTGACACCTTTGCCTATGGTCGCATGATCCAAGGAGCGCCCAGTACTAACCTACGACAAACCGTGCAGGTGAAATAGCTTCCTGATGAAGCTATTGGCTAAGTTGTCTGCCTTCATAGTTGCATTTCTTTTGTACAGCTTGCATTTACAACTGAGGTTTGGCAAACAGAGGCTTATTCGGAGCTGCGTGGAAGGGACAGAGGCTTGCAGCTCAAGCAGTGGAGCATCTGGGTGGCAGAAGCTTCTACAAAATGATATTTTCCTGCAATTATAGTAGATAGCAGCTGTAGACTGTAACTGTATGAAGAGCAGGAAAATATGGCTAATGCCAGAGTTCCCATGACAGTTTTCATACAAATTTGTGGCTGGAGGTGGATTCATTAATAAAGTCAATACAGAGTTTATGTCAGCTCCACCAAGGCAGATAGCCATAGGAGAATCTGTCTAACTTCGTACTTCATCTGATGTATTTAATTTGCTGATTTATTTAGTAATAATGAGTAGATTTATTGTGTTTGAAAATGGAAAGTGTTCTGCAGTGTGAAACATCCTGCTAGAAGAGATATGGAAGCATATTGCAAGGATGATGGCAAGGACAGAGAAGCAGCTGGAGGTTCATAGGTCACTGTATGAGAGCAATAAAAGTAAAGAGCTCTTATTCCCACTTATTAGTTTATTATTATTTCCGTTATCTTGCTGCCGTGCTTGGTCCTGGGAGGTGCTTATTACAGTCAGTGTAGCGTATTTCAATCACATTGCCTCCTGAATCTGATCAACAGCCCAGTGATGAGGGAGGACAGAGCTGGGGGGTATGGGTTTAATGACGTCCTATCCCCACACACTCCTCACCTCTGCAAAACTCCCTCATTGGGGCTTTATTTCAGCAAAATATCAAGCATTATTTGTCAAGATAAGTGGATATTTGTGGTCTGAGGTAACAATAACGAGAGAAATATTAAATGGACACTTTAAATTCCTCTAACACTATTGTAAATTGCAAAACGGTGTAAGAAAAGCCAATTAAGGGTTCATCCCACCTACAGCCAATAGAGAAAAAAATGGGAGTTTGAGATGTGGATGTCCTCAGGGTCCATTAAGCAAGATGCATCCCACCCCAAGTGCCCGGTAGAAATGGATGGCGTAAAACAGGAATACTCCTGCCCATCTCATGTGAGACAACTAGCAAAACAGGGTTCATGTTCAGCACAACAGCTGCAGAAACATGGTTTAAGTTCGAGGGTTTGGTTATAGTCTTTTAATACTGCATATTAGGAGGTGCCTAAGTCGGGCTTGTATTTCCATGACAAATTTGGTGTGAAGCTGGAAATTATTTCAGCCAGCAGTTTTACTGGCACACCACCAGAGGACTGCAGATGGTACAGCGTTACTCTGTCTTGAGCACGGAAATCAAGAAAGCTTGAAATGATAAGCCTTCAAACAGGAGAAGCTGTTTCTGTGCCACTTGTAATTGCAAATACAGATGACTCAAGTGTAAGAGACATCAGGATCCACACATCTGGTCTTCACAAGAGGACAATAACTCCAGAATGAGACAAGCATGCTGCAGCTAAAAATGAACCAGAAACAGAAGCTTTATGATTCATAGCCACATTTCTGGATCCAAAGTCATTGTTAGCATTTTGATCACAATCTGCATTCACAAAAAAGGCAGTCTAGTTTTCTGTTACTTGTTAGGATGAAAAAAAGAATGCAGTTAAAAGGGGAGAAACCTCATTGGAAAAAAAAAGAAAAGGAAGAAATTCTGAGTCTTGACAAAGAATTATATGGAGACGCACACCAGACTGAAGGCTAAACAAAAGCCCAGTTTGAATTTAAAGAAAACACTTGCCCTGTTTCGAAAGATTGCATGTTTATCAGACTGTGTCTTGATTCACAGGGTACAAACAAAGACAGTTCTGAATTCATTCTGGCATATGCACGCTGCATTTCTGGGAGGAAAAGGTGACTTATATGCTGCCTGTGACAAGGAAAGTCATCCTAGCTCTGTTGATCAAAGCCCTCCTTAGAAGTGGGGCTGCAAAGGTTTCTTCAACCATAGAAAAGAAGCTTTTAAAAAGAAGGATGATGCAAAGAAGGAACAAATTCCTGAAGTAAATTAGGTAATTACCACCTGGACATAGTGTTTTACACTTTGTAAGAAACTTAGTGAAGAGACAGTAAGCAGATTGCGTAGGTAGATGCTATCACAAACACACGATGGGTGCAGAAGCAGCTGTACCGAAGACAACCAAAGAGCTGTGGAATTACAAGTAATAAGCACTCATGCAAACAAGGAATAGGTGTTACAGATACAGCTGCACACAGTCTGTTTGAAAACATAGACTACAGGTCATATGGTAAGACAGGAAAATCCTTTGAAGCAGTAACTCTGGAAGAAGGTTTAGATATCAAAAAAATTGAATCAGCTTTCAATGCCACTCTTTACCAAAGGGGCAACTGTTGTTGTTTGCATAAGGAGATCTCAAGTAGCAGTTGGAGAGCTTAAATGACTTTTGCTTGCACTTATTTGGAAGTATTTTTATTGATATTGAAATTCTGTATATATCGTAAAAAGGATTTTAGGGAAATTAAGAAGGTTTAGAAAAGAGCAACAAGAATGCTGTAAAGCACATGCTATAATGAAAGAGTTATAGAGCTGAAGCTATTTTTAAAAATGCCCTATCTACTGTGATCTCAGCCAATAAGAATCTATATGAAAAACAGTATCCTGATAATGAAGGTTCTTCTGCCCTTTAACCAAGGAATAATAAAATCCTGGGGAAAAAAAAAGAAATCAGATCCAGAATACACAGATCTTTAATAATGAGCAAACTAACGACTGGAACAATTTCTGAAGGCTGGTGGTAGCAGTTTTTTCATTGCTAGCAATTTTTAATTCATATTGGTTTTATTTCTCTAAGATTTTTGTTTAATTCAAATCGGAATATTTTAAAGGAAACCTACAGTGCATGTTAAACATGAGATCAGATGGGATAACCACAGCGGCCATTTCTTGCCTATGAATCCATACATTTATTAAATGAATGAAGAGCGGCACAAACAATGATCTCTAACAGTACTGTGTATATCAGTTTTGGGGCAACACAGTGCTTCTGAGGATGGGCGTGCAGTTTGGAGTTTTGTGGATATGACACTTCCACATCCTGTCTGTGTCCAGCCTGAGGATACACAACAAAGTCAAAGAAATGCCAATCAGACATATAGGTGGAAGGTTGCCAAGAGCACAAAATTCAGCAATAGTAGGTAAAATGTTGTCTTTACCAGTAGTCCCTACAACAGTATGAGAAATCTCTTTTTTTTTTGTGGTTTTAAGGCTTGCACCAAAATTTAGATGCAGCAGAAGGCAGAAGTTGTCAATACAGAAAACAGTAGTATTAAAGAGAATAACTGATTCTAGAGACTGATTAATTTATCAAACATTATTTGGAAGATTTTTTTTTTTTTAAAGGCATTACCTGCACCTATGAATGTCAGCCCTGTAATAGCTAAAGGCTAGTTCCTTCTCAAGAAGAGCCTCTGATAGTATGCTTCCAAAGAAAGTTATGAGAAGCTCTGTTATTTGTCATACCCAGAAGATGTGCAATTCTTTGTGTTCTTCTATTGTAACGCTGAGGTTCACAAGCATCATCATCAGAAAATCAATCAACATCATCAGAAAATCAATCAACATTGCTAACTCCGGTGAAACAAGACACATTTGTGTATGTTGATGGGACACCTATTCCTTCTTGAAACACTGGAGATGGTACTGAGAAGCACCACAGCCAGTCTTACAGAGCTGCAGTACACAGTGTGTTTGTCCTCCCACTTTGACAACTGTTTCTTTCTTGATTTACAGTGGCACATCTGTCGTGGGAATTATGTCATAACCATTCATGTTCCCTGAAGTACATCTTAACAAATTCCCCACATAATAATTAGATAGCAATCAACAATCGCAGTTGCTTCGTTGTTTTCTAGGCTGTTAAGCCATAAAGCAAAGAATAAGGTTAAGTGATTTTCAGTAGATTACCACAAGGACAGTAAGAGGCATGGAAGTCATCACAACCTCTGATACACTTTCATTCTGAACAGTTGTAATATCTGTGACTGGGCACTCAGATATTCACTTTATTTAAGGTTTGGAAAAACAAAAGATTTAAGTACTTTAAGTACTCCTGAAGACAAGAATTTAACACCTACAACACTTTCTATAGGACTCACAGTAAGACTGTATTTGTGCAAAGCTTCTCATAGAGTTCTGTATTTATCCTCCAGTTAAGACTGGCTCTTCTTGCTGTTTCTGGGCTGTGCCGGTCAGATGCTGAGTTTTGATGGCTTTTATCCCTTCTCAGTGCGAGTCAGTCTGTGGCAGCACTGGGACCTTGACTTAGCCATATTCTGAGAAGAGACTGTCTGCTGTTCCAAACTGTGTGGCTGCTCCTGGGGATTAGACAAGGATGCACCAAAAGTATTTTCATTTGTGACTTGAGTCAAATTTAGATACTAGTGATAAAAAACAACTGCACTGAACTACGGTGCTGCTCAGCTCTATTAAATATTAACCTTCTTACAGCATCTTTAACTTACAACTTTTTGGAAGGACCATCTTTTTGGTTTTGACTAATGTATTTGAAATAAATTTGTTCTTTTTTTCTGGTTAGTAGAACTAAGTTTTTTGTTGTATCATCCAGTAGCCAGAAAAATTGACTTTGCCGTCTGTTGCACATCTCTGTTTTCAGATTTTCCTCTAGTCTGTTACCTGATCAATAGCATGCACTGGGCTTTGTTGTATTTCTTCCTCTCCTTTAACAAGATGCGGGGGAAAACTTTTCTTATCAGCTGAGGTCATTTAGGGTCGGGCTAAAAAGAGGCACAATAATTTTTTCCTGGGCTACCAAGTCTGGTGGTTCTTACTTGTGACACCTATGGAGAATATGAATTTGTACATTGATGTATATCTGAATTTGATGCTTCTGGTGAATTTCAGACCCCTCTTTAAGGTTTGTTTCATGCTTCAGGTGTGTTTTTTGTTTAGTTTTGGAGTTTGGTTTCTTTTGGTGCTACAATGAGTTATCCATTTCACAGGCAGTGGGTACATGAATCCTAAAGCAGGGGTAATGGAGAACAAGGAAGGAGGAAAGCCAGTATCAAGGACAGAACAAAATATAGAGATAACATGATCTAACGCAGGGGCTGGGCTGAGCTACGTAGGATCTTGCAGAAGCCCTCTGGGCTCACACATGCTGACTCCTACATCCAGGAGCTGGAAATACTGCTGAGATGCCCAAAACACACATCTCCCTGCCAGTCACATGGCAGGGCAGGTAGTCATGCCCTATCCCACTACCCAGAAAGCATTCCTGTCATGTAACAGACATTTTGGACATATGATGGTGCAACAAGGGGAATTTCGGGGTCCCTGGTAAAATGGAGGCAGGGCTCAGGAAAGGGCTGTATGAATTTTGGGGATAGGCCACTCCAGGTGAGTGAAAGTTGGGCTTCCTAACCCACTGGTTAGAGATAAGAAATCAACACTCTGTCTTGTCTCCGTCACATGCCTGGACTATGAACTTGGGTATGTCATTTTGCCAGTTTGTGCCTATGTTCCCTCTCTCTTATTTTTATAAACTGCAAATTCTTTAATATGGTCACTCTCTCCAGTTTTTCACAGTGCTTTTTTAGAGCAGGAGCCTCTGGGATTACTGCAATACAAATAAATAACACTAAACCTGTAACAGAGATATCATGTGAAATGAGCTGAGATTTTGTATATGAGCTATTAGATGTGTGGGATAAGATGAATTCATTAAATCTGAAAACATAAACATATAAAGTGTGCATACCCTCTTAGTCTATTATATAATACTGAGCACATATAGACTTATATATATTATATATGCTTAGCCCATTATATAAAGTGGATCTAAAATGCATTACATTAAATAAAGTGTGTCCTCTAGTACCATGTGCATTATAGGCACTCAGCAAATAATAAATACAATTGAAATGACATAAAAATTAAAATGGACTATATTCATCACTTCCTAACCGCGATCTTTAATGACGCTAGCAAAAAAAAGGGCAAAGGTATGTCAGCCTGGCATTCCTGAGGTACACATGACTGGAGTTCATCGAGACATATCTGAAAAGCTTTGAAGCACCTAGTGCAGCAGTTGCACCAGCACGGCCTGGAGTTCAGGCTGCAAAAACCTTCCTGCAATCCCAGGCAAATGCCCAGCAACCGAGTCACACATTGCCTCAGCTATAATATTATTGGTATAACAAAGCATTAAAGAAGTTTATTTAAAGCTAGCATACAAATGTCTGTTTGCAGTGCAGCTGGGCCTCTGGATTACTGTGTAAACAAGGTCCAAATATCATCCTCAATGTTTTTTATCACAAAAAAAATCCTCATTCTTTTCACTTTTTTGACTTTGTGGACTACTGCAGTACTACATCTATGACTGGGTTTGCTGCCTCTGCAGTTTCTACTTCATGGGCAAAGTGAACTAGACAAGATTCTGGTCAAGTGAGCTACACAGAACCTTTTATTTAGTGTTGCATCTTCTGCTTTGGCATCTGTATTGCCCCTGCCCTGGAGTATTTGTCCCCTTTTGCCTCCCTACCAGCCATGACAACAGGATGCACAATGAAAATCTGTGTTTACAAATTTGCATGCAAATGATTACGGAACAGCCATGATATGCAGCAATTTAGATTTGTTGACAGAGTTGCTAAGAAACAAACCTTTTGATTCTGTGAAACCCTTTTTGATACAGCTCCATGCTCCGACAGTTGAAGTTATTGAACAAGAGTGAGGACTCTTTAAAAGAGGAATTTCTGACATTTGCTGTGTTTTCAGAGGCTGTAACATAACACTGAATATTCCTTCAGTGTCAGTTTTATTCAGTAGCAGAGTGTCTGATTCCATATATATTTAAAGTATCCTATATTTCAAAAAAATGGCTTCAGCTTTTTAGTACCACCTTCTCCCACTCACATGCACAATTGTTTTGCAAAGAATTGTGATCTTTACATGCTCCCCTGCCAAATACCTTGTAAGTTTCTATATTTTTTCCAATCTGTTCTTTAAACATCCTTTCTCCAGGGCATTTTCACAAAGGACCTCATAGCAAGCTACTCAGATATCAACAGTAAAATACACCATTATTTTGACATTCCAGTATTATGGAGACAGTTGATGTTTTAAGAACATATATTCACACTGTAGATCCTAATCATTAAATAGTAAAGCAGAGCTGGGGAAAAAACAGGGCCCAGGTTCATCCCAAGTTGGATTACCTGTATCATTTGGCTGATAAAATTAGAAGCACTGTCATGTAAAGTCTTGTCAGTGAAAGAGGATGATTTAGCCCTTAGGTTGGATGAAACACATTTTGGAGGCATCTAACCGCCACTTCATTACTAAGGCAGCCTAGAGCAATTATAGTCCTAATTTAAACACCTCAGTTAGGTGTTTAAAGTTAGGCAGCACTAATCCTAGCCTAATGGATCATAACCTTATTTTTCTTAGCAGGCTTAGCAGTTGTAATTATAACCTGCCTACATAGATACTACCTTTCATGCAAGGATGTCACACTGTTGCATTCAATAAGCAATAGGGAAGAGGTAGATGAGCAAAAATTTCAACATTTTGAGGGGATGGGAGATAAGCAAATAAAGATAATTATGGGACAGAGGCAGAAATTAGAGGCTCAAGAAAAGAACACGTGACATCTTCCCCCTCTGAAGGCATACATTGCTTTCCAGGATCAACATATGACTTTTATGGACATTTTGCACGTTTCTGATGTGCAACACAGGAACCTAATGTCGTGTATCTGCCAAAATGCTATTTTAAATCAAATAAAATGGCTGTACAGTCATAAACAGAAACTGCAAAGGCAGAAGGATGACTCTGGAAAGAGATAGATCTGTCTATGACAGTCAAAAAACCACAGGAAAAGAGAGTGGGGTAAGAAAGAATCAGTCACTTTGGGATTTACTCAGAAGCACTGAAGACTATCTCTGCCTACCATTTTCTGTTCACATTTTATGCATAAGGACCATTTTTTTCCTTGTGAAAAAACACATCTGAAATTTTGCAAAAGTGTTTTGAAAAGGATTTTTAAAAATGTGAAATAAATGCAAAAATAATGAGTCATACTCTGTAATGGCCATTGCAGAGTGTGCATTAGAAGGCAACCAGAGCACTCTCAGCATGCACTAATAGCTTGCTAATGCACAGCCTTCAGTGCCTTATTGCTAAAGTCGACATTTACCACAACGAATACTTTGCAGCAAGAAATATTTTGGGCTCCATTATGCTTTCACAACCTTGAGTTGTGCTGGGAAGTGCTGGAAGTAGAGTGCTGTGAGCAATGGGGGCTGAAGGCCTGGAGAAATAACTCACACCCTTGCCGTTTGTTGGTATATAGATGGAAAAGGCCCACCCCAGGCTCAGCCTTCATGCGACAGAAAACACTGTTAGGGGGAAAGAGAGACATTTCACCCACCCTGGCTCTGCTGGAAGGCAGTAGTGCAAACCAGCTTGTTACAGGGCTTTGGCTTGAATACCTCAGAGGGTTTTCACTCCGAGACCACTGCGAGGTCCTTGTGTTCCTGCCCCTATGCGCCTGGACACCGCAAATCACATTTTGGTTGCTTGTGTTTTCAGGCTCCCTCTCTTCCCAAGCTTTGTAACAGCGGTCTGTTTCCTCTCTCCCTCTCTTCTTCATCCTGTGTGCGCGTTTGTTCCTGAACTTGTCTACCAGGGATTGCACAGCTGTGACTGTAGCTACTAAAAACATGCCCAAAAAATGGGCTTTTGCAGCTCAGTACCTGAGCCAGCAACAACCTCATAACCAGTGTGGTTTGGATTGATTCATTTCGCTTTTTGGGGTTTTTTTGTTGCCATTGTTTGGTTTCTGTTCTTTCTCGTCAGGTAAATCATTTGCCAGTCACTAGAAGAAGCATGAGATGCCCCTGCACAGTGCCTGTGCCGATACACTGACATGTGCAAAAGCTCCGGGAGGATGGACTGGCAGTTCACGTGCCTGTGGTCAGGGTGCTCCTTTGGGAGAGGGACAGTACTGTTAAAATCCCTTTTGGCACAGAACAGGACTGAGCCCTAATCCCAGCCGGCCTGGGTGAGACCTCTGGGGAGCTACCATTAGTGCTGGAAGGGGAGGTGGGGAAAGAGGGTGACTTTTGGGGGGTTTTTTTGCTGATATAGAATACAAGTAGTTCCTTAGAAACAAGAGAAGTTGCAAGTATAAGAGAAGGCAGTTCAAGTATAAAGTATCACTTGTAAGATCTCAGTGTAAACACCCATTTCACTAACTGACTCAAAAATATCTAAGAACGGGTAATGCAACATTTTATTCAGTAAAAACTGGTCTTTTTTGTTCCATTTCCAATGGTCTCATACACCAGAATGAATAGGAACTCTTTGCTACCTCCAGTGAATCCCACAGTCCACCATCATCTCACAGCTACTCCTCTGCCCCAGGGTTTAGATTGTGAAGAAGAAACAAACTGTGGAGTTTATTATAATAATGCCCAGTGATATTATTACCAAAATACATCATTTCTGATGGCCTAAACCCTTGGCTTGTAAATTCTTCACTTGAATAGTCCATAAAAATAAGCCTCCATCCTCCCTTAAGTTTTTGAGAGAAACCAACCCAAGCTCACAAGCGATGGAACTACAATGGAGCAGAAATCCAGGTTCACATGCCATCCTTGTGCACTGGCACTCTTTGAAAGGATGTTGCTCATGCAAGTAAAGGTGTGGAGGATCATTTCCTCATTTGCAAACATTTTTAGTGAGAATAAAGCTAAATTCCAGGAAAAGGCAAAATGAATTAAAATGGCTTTCTCAATTTTCTCTGCTGCACATTTTTTTTTGTTGTCATTTTTAATACAGCAGCAGTTTATTTTGTTTTATATGTGAACTGGATAAACTGTTCCTATCAAACAGGGCAACACAATGAATTGTATTGAACTGCGTAAGTCCTAGCAGTCAGAAAACCAATACATTTCATGGCTCACTATGCTTTGTTTTCCTTTAATGCAGACAATTTAATGTTAGTGATTGAATCAGTGAATTTTCCAGAAAAAATGACAAGGCAGTCAACTTGAAACGTAGCATTATAAGCCATCGTCTCTTCTAGTTTTGTGTGCATGTTGAGTGATCTGGGATGAAAAACTAACAAGCACCTGTCAAATCTGAGACATCAGGTTTTTTGACAGAGGGCCCACTGGACATTCCTATCAAGAGAGCCTTTATGAGTAAACCGTGGAAATCTCTCTCAGACAAAAAGGAAACAGAGCTCATCAGATTCTGCAGACCCTTGACTTGGAGGGCATGCTGTCTCCAATGAAAGGCTTTTGATCACAATGCTTTTTTATTCAGATTTGACTTCACATTATGGCTAATCAATACCTTGCAACAGTCTAAGTCCCCAGTTAGATGCACATCTCGCAGTCAGGCAGGGAGACCTACTAATTGAGAAAAAGTCAGAGACCCAGGTACCATCGCCCTCGGGCCATAGTCTTGCCTCAGCTCAATCCTTTTTCCTATCCCTGCTTCTCTTATCACAGTACCCTAGAAATGGTGGAAATAAAATTTAGAGACATGACAGGCACGGCAAAGCAGGATCAATTCCTGTCACTTGCCACCGGTGTTTACTGCCTTCCCAGGTCTTCAGAGGGTGTTTTTCTTTCATAGCTTAGGGGAACTTAACCTTTTATAAATAGGAAGATGGTACCTTCATGAATTTTAAATTGTTTGATTTTTCTATGCCTGAGATTATCTCGACTTTCCCAAAATGACTCTCTCTTTAAAATCTTATTTGTATATATAGGGGCAGAAATAGAAACTGGAAGGTTTTTGTCATGTCTCCAATTTTTTGCCATGTGCCCACTTCAAAAATTACTGTTCTCTCCTTTCTGCATCATTTTTCACCAGCCAGACTGTGCAGGTGAACCATATGAACTCCTTCTGTAGAAAAAAACCAAGGTAACTGCAAAACTGGGACACAGGACATGTCCTCATGCAGGGCAACAGCAAGAGATTTTGGCAGCAACAGAAGGATGTCAGGCTGGCCAGTCTCCCATAGTACCTGACTGAGGGGTTGTGTTCAGTGGAGCATCACAAGAGAGGTGCTCAGTCCTGGTTCTCTGTGACAAAAGATACTAAAAATGAAGGGTTTTGCCTCCATTTGGCATTTTCCTGGCAGCATTGTTTGCCTAGCCCCTGCCATAGCCAGCTTCATGAAAAAAACACGTGTTTGTAAACCTGTTTTTGTAAACTATGGTAAACCAACCGCTGGAGGGAGTCACAGATTAGGGAGCTGCTGGAATTACCAGCTGTTGCTGGATAAGCACATTTTACTTTGGGAACCACATTATATGTCTCTCCTGCGTGAAATGAGTTTTCCATCTCTGTTAGCATTATTACATGGACATTGTCAAGGGCTGAACTGGCATTCCACATACACAAACAGTTCCTTCAGCAAGAAGAGAGATGCTACCCACGTTGTCCTCTCTTCCATCACCTCTAGCGAGGTCATGGCTCTGGACAGATATTTCAGTGGCAATATATTAAGTCGTGGAGAGAGAAAGAAAGATTAGGCATAGGTTAAGAACAGGTAGCAGAGCTGGGAGAGGGGTGAGAAAGGAAAACACTAAGGAAAAAAGAAGGAAGAGAAGCAGAACATGAGGTGAAGAAGAAAAAGACCAAAACAAAGAACCTACAAGAAGGAGATATACTTAGTTTTAGCTCTGTTCATAATTTTTCCCTAGAATCCTAATCAGGAGCTCCTGTTCATTGCTTCCTATTCTTTCTAACATTCTTCACTTATATCTATCAGCTATTCTTCCCAGAACAAACATCTTAGAAGGTCAGCTTGGACAGCTGCTTGCCTTGCAAATAAAACAGTTTTAAAAAGCACACGCTCCCACTAACAAATAAGTAACCTGGCATATATCTCTATTTACTTGAAAGTTCAGTCAAGTAATTATTAAAAATGATGTGGTTAATTGGAAATATCTTAGCAAGCATACATACATATTGGGAAGTCCCTGAAATGACCTTGTTTTGATAAACCCCTTATTTATTTTCTTAAGTTCACATTCTCATTTCTTTTTAGAGTTAAAAATATCGCTTTCTTGTTTTTTAATCATTTTGGAAGGATGGGGAAGATTAAGTTGCTTTATTCTGTGACAATAAGCAATTATTTAAAATTATTTTTAAAAAACTAGAAAAGGCATTTAAAAATAAATGAAAATGAAAAAAGTTTTAAGTTGAAAGGAAAGATCTACTGCTTTAAAAAAATTAATAATACACTGAAGATTTTACATGCAATGAAGATTTTTACATACATCTGTCTTTTCAAATGGCTCAGACTGTAAACATTAGTAACAAAAATTGAAGATGTTCAGAGTTTCCAATGGAGCAATCAGGGTTTCAACAACAAAGGTCATACTTAGGGTTCCATGTCCTACTGACAGCACAAATCCTGAGAGAGTCATTGGAATCACTTCAGGCTTAAAGCAGGGTTTTGATATACCTGGTTTCCAAACAACTGTATTCCTAAAAAGTTATGAAAAAGGCAAAGTACAGAATATTTAAGAAAACGCAGAAGGGTGAATAGATGGTATAAGATAAGGCAAGTATTTTCCAGCTTCCGCTTAAAGATAAAAGTGCGTAACTACTTACTCACATCTGAAAATGTTGACTTGTGTGGTTTACCAAAGGCCAAAGTGGGATGAGTTTGCGAGGCAGCATTAGTCTCTAATTCAGTTACCTAGATAGGATTGCCTTCTGTGCTACTGAGATGGTCTGTCCCCAGCTTTGCTCACCAGCGTTTATGCCGGCTCCTATGCAGAAACACCAGCACTGGCCTGGCACAGACAGCGAGGACTGCCAGAGCACTTGGCTGCGCTAGGGGCACCGATTGCAGCCACTGCCAACCTGATTTGCAGTTCTATCCCCCCCAAAAAAAAGAAAGCACATCTGTAGAGGTGAGCCTTTATACAAAAGGGTCTGTGTGGCAGGAAGAAGGTGGGAACTGGAGCAGGCTGGGGACAACCAGGAAGCTTAGGAAAAGCCTCTAAGCAACTCTTCCTACTGAGGGGTTTATTAAGTCTCTGCACCTTCTCAGGCACCCACACAAAGAAAAGTCTCTAGAAAAGTACTTAAAAATATGGTCCTTTACATATCTTGAATTTTCAGTTTAGTCCAGGCTTGTCAGAGACTCTGATAGCAGGAGGAATCAAAATAATAAAATATAAAATGCTCACAAACATCATGTTACTGTAGGACTAGCATACATTTAGCTACAAACCACCCATTTTCCCCCGAAGAAGGAAAGCGCAGGTAGCCTACATTCAAAGAGAAGCAGTGGAATGCATTTTCTCTAATTCCCCCCATTATTTTGCTGTTAGCTGGGGAAAACTGTTTGGCAGGATGTTAAGTGTCTGAAAGTAGTGTAGAAAATATATTATTGTTTCACAGGCTGAAATCTGGCCAAATAGTCCTTCTCTTTTCTTTGCTGCTCCCACTTTTTGTTGACTGCCTCATGCATGCTATTTTATACCTGTATCTTCTCTGTATGATCACATTAATTACATTCCATTCTTTCCACTTTGATATCTCATTAAAATCTTATAAATGATCATGCAGTGACCTTGAAGGACATGCATAATACATGAAAGTAAACCTGCAGTAAAATGTATTCTTTCACTCCTGACTGGCTACATCCCACATTTCTTTTTTCCTATCCCCAATGACCCCAATATGGGGAGTTATGCTAGCTGAGCCAAGGTATGCAGTAGTGTGCAAATCCACTAACTCCATTAGCTTTCCCTACTGATGACAGCTGCAATATGTTAATGGCTTATGTTTGGATGTGATGGCCCTGCTACTACTTAGGGCACTATGCTAATTACCATAAGATGGTGACAACAGGTGCAAGTGTCACTTCATATCAGCATCATGTGTATGAGAAAAATAGCTAGCAGCACCAAAAGCAACTCAAGAAAACGTAAACTTTAGTCAGCAGCCTGTGATTCTCTGAAGAACTATTCTTTAATGCTTATGATTAAAGGATTTGCAGACGGATATTGTTGCTTTTTCTGCAAGTACAGTAATTTTGAATTCATAGGGATGTCTTCATAAGCTATTTAAAGTTATGTTTCAACAACACGCGCTTATGTGGCAGTTCAAGTAAAATGCAGAAGGCCCATATTTATGAAGGTTTCCTTACAGAATAAAAGTTTTACTAAGCCACATTTGCTGCAGTGAATACATATTGGAACAGACATGATTTCCAGCTGAATGAAATCACTGTGTTTCACTGGCCTTGTGCTCTTAACATAGCTCTGCTCTATTGTCAGATTTGCTTATGTGTATGTATACTTGTCTTCCTCCCTCTTTGGAAAAAAGGAATCCCTTTTCTCAATAGCAAGCAATTTTCCCAAGCCCAGGGGTGGCCCTGCAGCAGGCTGAGCCAGCAAGATGGTTGCCATTTTGCCCTTAACATAGTCTTACTATCCTAAGAGAAATTTAATGGAAGGGACATGGACACACCTTAATCTTTTGTTAGAAACAAAAAAACCTTAGGAGACAGCTTTATATGAAGTAGTGAATAGCTATTCTAGTCTGCTAACTATTACTGGAGTAAAAATATTTTTCAAAAAACTTTTTTTACTATTGTTACAAACATTTGTCACTATATTAACCCAGTAAAAGCTAAGACAAAACCTGAAAACCAAGCTACTGTTGGATTTCTAAACAAAACGAGTTGGTCCAGAGTAAGACTGTATTGACCACTCTTACAGCACGCAGACATAACCATGATAGGCATGTTGAAGAAATTAGAGACTTTTTTCCAAAGGCTAAAGTGTGCAAACATAAAGCTAAAATGTAAGCTGTATTTTAAAATAAAATGCAAAACTGTATATTTGCAGAAAATTTCAATTTTACACAGAAAGAAAAAAAGGAAACTTGGTTAATCTCTAAGCTGAAGACCAGCACACTTTTTGCCCAATTTGAGAATTTCTGTTTATATGTGCTACTTCATGGAACCAATGTTCTGTTGCTTCATGGTCCCTGTTCTTTTACATAGCTGAAGATCACCAGATGGACTCCTCTCATGATACCTTATCCCTCCACTTTACCCCTTCCACAAAAGAAGCTGAGCGCATAAGGGGAACAGAAATTTGTCCACGGATCCCCGTGGATCAAATTAAACAGGAGCAACTACAGACCTTGTGAGGTCATATTTTCAGTAAAAATAACAAAATTGTCAGCCTAAATGTTATTTCTCTTATCAACAGAGTAACAGTCTCCATTGTTGCCTAGTCTTCCTACATGTTTCTTTTTGTTGTGGTTTTTTTTCTTTTTGTTGTGGTTTTTTTTCTTTTTGTTGTGTTTTTTTTTTCTTTTTGTAACTACCAGGGAAAGTTTCTGGACACCCAAATTTTCAATGTCATACCTTATCTGAGAGGTGTATTTCCTGGTGCCCAGAATATAATAACACCATGTCGTGATCAACTTTGTACTAACAAATAAAAATACTGCTGGGTAAAACAGACAAAAGAAAAGGTCAATGGTGGGCCTCAATTCTGAAATGAAAATAGTGGCAAGATAGCTCAAAAATTTGCCCCTTAATGATACCCCATGCTTCTTACTGATTTTAAGCCTGTGGCAGGAACAGTCACGATGACTGACTTTGATCTCTTGCATAACCACGGCCACAGAATACGCGAGTAATTTTAATGAATCCAGGTGATCCATTTGCTGTATTTCAGTTGAAATGCTTTTGTGTCATTATTTTTTTTAATTTAGCAGCCCCAATAGATAAGTAAAGATTAAAGAGGGATTAATAAAGAGCAACTAATTACGTATGAATTTCCAAAGATAGTCCCTAAGAATGGAGAAGTAAATGAAAAAGCAATAGATTTATCAACTGCCTTTACACACAGCAGCATCCCACTGACATTTTGCTGGGCATGAAAAAGAAGTTCTACTAAATGCAAGTGCATCTTGACCCATACTATAAATTCTCAGAGCTCTATAAACAGGGAGGATCAAAATCCAGTACACCTGTCTGCATAAAGTTGAGCCTGCGTCATACAGAGCTGTAAGTGCTGCTTTATCCGACTTGCTCTTGCATTCTCTTTCACTGACTGCATCACCATCTTTTACTTGATAGCTTTACACTTTCTGCACACTGGACTGCTTTTGATTGCTTTATTCCTCCTTGTTGTCCCAATCTCTCTGTTGGGAATGCAGATGTAAGCTTGTTATCTTATACTAGGAAGTCCTATCTTTTGCCTGTATATACATGGCATAAGAGGTATATGTATTAACATGTAATGTTCCTATACAGAATAAAGACCAGTGCTTCAGGCAAACCCCAACATATTCTACAGGTAATGATATCCTAGTAGAAGAAATTATAAGGAATTTTCCTGGGAAAACTAAGGAACTTCTATTTCAAGTGCAATTTTTACCTACACCTGAATTGCCAGAGACTGTGAAGGGATTCACATCCCTAATACACGTATACGAAGCTAAAATTAAACCTGTCAGAGATCAAAAAACATCAGAGCTGAAGAGTGAGTATATAAAGGGAGGACTGCCTCCTCAAAAATAACTTGGCCCATGCCACTGTGTGTGACCCAAAAGTCTGATTTCTACATACAGGTGTATTCGAAAACGTAAGATAAATAACGCAAAGCCTTAATTCTTCCATGACAGTGCAGGTGCATGGACAAATTCGGTGCTCTCAGAAGTACATTGCAAAAGTATAAACTTCTACCACAAAGCTAAAGAAGCTGCAGACCCTCCTCAGAAGCAGGACCCGCTCCCTTATCATGTAAAGTTGCAGTGGTTGTGCTGCGATGAAGCTCCCTTCCCATATTCCTCCATCCAGCCAATTATAGGCACTATAGCCAATCCCAAAGGCCAGCCCTCACTTGGCTTAATCACACAAGCAGCAACACTGGAATCAATGACAAACTTATCTAAACCAACCAAGACCTAGAAACTCATCTTAGGACAACTCTTCTGTGTATTCCATCTGTGAAAGAGTGTAACAGTAGAAGGAATGTACTGTTTCCTGATAAATCACACTAATTCCTTTATGCCGGATAATCTCAACTACCGCTTTTTAGTGACCACTTCCATTTCATTTGCTGTCTGCTGCAAATATACCACCTGTGAGAAAGCCCTTTATTCATACTTAGAATATTTTGTGTGATCTGCTAGTCAATATCTCTTCTTGATCTTCTAATTATATTTTAGCTTCTTCAATTTTTTAAAATTGTAAATAACAATCTCCCCCCTTCCTAAAGCAGACATTTAAAAATGTTGTTATTGTCACTCTCTTTAAGCACATTGTCTGAGTTACATTCCCCCTGTTGAGACTTAGCCTGAATGAATTGTAACTGCAGCATGTCCAACTGTTTCTTAAATAATTCCCATTTTTTCTGCACCAGGTTTCCCACACAGTCATGAGATCTTGCATTGTTTGCATCAAGATCATCCAGTTGTTTATGTTACCACAAGCTATTCCTTCTACTTGAAGTGAAGGTGTAAGTCATTCATATTGTGGCATATAATGAAAGCATGTTTATCTTCCAGAAAAACATCCCTAATTTATATAGTTATCTTCATCAACACGCCTTATAGTATTTTTATTTCTACAAAACTTCCATTGAGCCAAAACTAATTGTGTTGCTTTATCTTCTTTTCTTTTCTGTATTGTGAATTTGTGATCCCTAGATCAGCCCTGCTCTATTTATCAAGATGGGCTAATTTCCTAGCTCTGGGTGCCAAGAGCCTCTGATCATGAAGTTCAGTCAATAAACTGACTTCAGTAAGTAAGCAATTATGCATTGCCTCTGGAAACATGCTTCCCACCTTACAGGTTTTGCATACTTGTTATCCCAGTAAGTATCTGTGAAATTAAAATCCCCCATGATCAAAGTTTCAGGTTTTTTTATAAGTATCTCTTAGCTGTAAACATGTTGTTTGTTGCAGTTATTCTAAAACACAGTTTACAAGGTAAAGTGTCTACAGTCACCACTGTAACTTGTTTCTTTTAATCAAGCAGCTATGTACCAGAAAAGTGAAACACTATTTTGCATATACACGGTTAAATTATACAAACCATAAACAATAACGCTTCCTCTGAGTTCATCCTTTATTAAATGTAACAAAAAAAAAAAATTACACAAATTGTGCTCTAACATATGAAAAGCCAAGAAAGACCAAGCATATCTCCCTCATGTCATTTACTTAAACACCAATGAAATTACCATCTCCAAAGTCTGTTTATTAGGGCTAGGATAAGTACTGTGGAAGGGGTTTAGAGTAACAAAACTAATTTGGAGTAATGTAATTGAATATCCTATTCTAATACACAAAAATTGAGCAGTCATTTAACTAAATACATATGTATTCGAAGACGATATTTGAAAAAAGAGGTTGCAACTTTTGCATCTCTGCCTGTGTTTCAATAGGGTACTTTAATCCCCCAAATACCCACACATTAAACCAAAAAGTATAACTTTGTGTTGAAGCATTTCTTCTTTTTTTTTCTTTTTTACCGTGAACACAAAATTAGGACACTGACATTGCAGAAAGTTATTTATAGTGGAGAAATACATACCAGAATATTTGAAATTTCTACCTGAGTAAGTGTTGGCGGGTCCCTCATTTTGAATGTTTGTCACCTACTGAATGCCACACTGAGGCTTCAGGAAGCTACAAAGTAGGCCTAGATGTTAATTGAATAGACAGGTAAAATGATTATTTGCATTTTTCTCTAATCTTTCTTCTCCCACACCTTCCCTGCTACTTTCTTACTTGATTGCTGTGGAAAACACCATCATCCTACTTACTGTTCAAGCCCATAAACAAGTCTTCAACTTGAATCTCTGCCTAGGTACTGTCATCTAAACTAATATAATTGAGATTTTATTTTTAAACAGCAGAAGATAAGGCTTTTCCTGCCCACTTACACAGCAAAGTCTTTTATCACTTCATTTCTAAAGTATTCCTATTTTCTTAATCTCTGTCCTTGACAAATATAACATTTCTCCGCTCATGTACTTGTTACAGATAGCATATCTACCTGACATTTTGACCACATTTGGCTTATTCCATAGGATCATTTTGCCAGTCACATCAATATCAGAGCTGCTTCTTTTCACTAAGAAGGTCCCTCACATGGAGTACCAGTTGTGGAGGCAAATTCACAGCTTAAGAGCTTCACAAGTTTTCCATGTTGCTGCTTAGAAGATCCTCCACTCCTGCAAAACTGAGTCTCCAATCTCCTTTAAATCCCTCCTTGAAGTTCTCTCTGGCTACAAATGTCTCTTGGGAATTATGCAATTATTAGATCAACAGGCTTCACTTGCCTTCTCTTTTTTCTCCACGTACCCTTCATATACCCTGTGCATCTCTACCATTGTGCCTTGTCTTGAGCCCTGACTGTCTGCTGTTTGGAGCAAGGGTCGTTTACGTTCGCCTACCCACAAAGTTCCAGGCACTTTGTGCCACTACTAAGCAACAGCCCAGCAAAAGAGCATCAGGGAAGGGATTCAGTTCAACAAAACTTACATGTAAGCCTCTACATGTGAGATTCGTCTACACACCCATTCTGGTCAATAAAACATAGTCCACACCATCAGGGTCATTTCAGTTGCTTAAACACGGGTTTCTAGCCTCATGCTCTAATGCATCTCAGACTTCCGCAGCAGGTTGGAAGATATGGCCCAGGACCTATGGAAAACCCATGCCCCATGGACACAGCAGCTAGAGGCAGGGCAGGGTACTCTAAAAAATCTGATGTGGCAGTATACATTAACTTTTAGGCAACTCTATTCAACCCCCAGTGAACATAAGACTGGTTGAATCACCTAGATGACATATACACAGCTACATTTAAGTCTTCTCTGTTTTAAGTGAATCTGGAGCTGAATCTCACCTTTGGTGACTACTGCTCTTTAAGCGTTTGTCAGTCTACCCTCTTCCCATGCCATTCCCATACCAGTTCATCTTTTCTGCTAATCAAAACCCAGCAGCCTGTCCTCAGGTTCAGTTTTACTGTAAATTTAAATGTTCATTTTACTATAAGGACTTCTACTGCCTAAGCAACAGCCACTCTTTCCATGGTGGAATTCCCCAAAGGTAGCATTTATTAACCCTCTACTCACCTGCTGGAGAAGGATCTGTGACGGGTGACTGATGTGGGGGAAAGATCGCCAGTTGCTCTACCCCATTTCCTCCGCTGCTCCTCATAGAAGATAGCTTTTTCAGACAACATGCCTTGCAGTTCAGAAAGCTGCATCATCACTACCACTGAAATGATCAAAAAGACTTTGCACTTGTGTCACTGCAGTTATTTTCAGGAAAATTGGAAACAAAGACAAAAGGAGATGAAAGCTTCTGTGAAAGTATCTTTGAAAAGCATTTAACTTAAATAAACCTGTCCATTTTTTTTGCCAAAGAAAAAAAGTGCAATCTCTTTAAAGCCAGAACCTTTGAACCACAGTCTCTGAAGAGCATTCAGGTAAAGCTGTTGAAGTTTTGATGCAACAGGAGAAGGAACTCAAAAGAGGGATGAATTTGCCATCCTAGAAACCTTCCTTTGTGTTTGTGGCCAAGTCGCTGTCCTTGTCTCAATCTCCCTGTTTGATATCTTATACAAGACCTAGTTTGTTAAGACTTCTTTGTTGGACTTTTCTTCATTGTAAATTGAACAACTAGAGATGATGATGCCAAAATGGATAGATTTGCAAATGGAGGCGATAACAGGGGAAAGAAAAATAGTCTGGGGAGTTTAGCCCAGTAAGGACTGAAAGGAACTAGAGACATTTTGGTGCTAGTAAGAAAGAGAGTTAAGCAGAACTGGTAAGGAAGGGGATGTAATCAACTATCAGTGATTACTGCATCAAAGTAAATGTCCATTCTGCTCCTAAGGAAATCAAGTGCTACAAATGGCAGGGAAAAAAGAGTGAGATCAAGATGAGAAGTCAAAATCCCTAATCAAGTTTCAGTGTAAGGGATAGCTTCAGAAAATGGAAAATCTTTGAGACCTAGTTCTGGAAGTAGACTAGTAGCTAGCTGGATTTGTAGGAGGCATTTCCTTTGCTTCCTCCATAAAACAGAAACAGGGAGAGGGGACAAAAGAAACTATTTCATCTTTCTCCAGGATCTGTGCCCTCTGGAGAGCCAAGTAACATGCTTCCAGCACCCGCTGGTCAGTTGTGTACAATGGTAAGTTTGAAATCCCTTTGGCACATTCACAGTACACTAGATGCCACACTAAAAGAAGAATGCATCTGCTGCATTATGTAGCTAGTTGCTATCCTGGAGGAACCAGCAGAGATACTATTAAGCAGCAGTGATTAATCTCTTCACAGCAAGATTCCCCACAGTGAGAGCTAAGCTAGAGGCTGAAGAAATATGGAGATTTTTTTTTTTCCACATTACTTTGCTGTGCACCACAATAAGGTTTCTTTTCAAGTCTTTCAGCTCCCATTAAACATGTTTCTCGGGACTTTGAAAAGCTTGAATAAATCAGGTTTGTTTTGTGAATATTTTAACCTTCCATCAACCTTCCAGTTCTTATTTCTTCCTTCCTCTTAACCTCAGATAATTTTTGAGAGAGAAAATATTAGAAATACACCGTTTGCACCTTCTTTTTCAAATCCACCCTCTTCTCTGATTTAACATAAAGGCATCTTAGTAAAATTAGCTTAGTGTCCTGGCCCTTGTATGCAATGCTTATCTCATACAGCCTATCTTATGTGGAAACAGCAATGCAATAACAGCCTTCTTGTACTGTACAATATTGACCCTTTCAAGGAGATTATCTTATTCAAGGAGCTGTGCATTTCATCTCTGCGTTAGTTTCAGTGAAGACACATACTGTATCCTGACTTGTTTCATTTTTTGTCTCTGATACTGACAATAGCAATTTTTCTTCAGGTACCAAGGGAGTTCACTGGCTGTTATAAAAAGACACTTTAAGACTCTAGTCCATATTCTGTTCTCATTGAGTTATTGAAAATATGAATTAACGTCACTGAAATCAAAAGATGTTTACAAGTATAAAACTGACATGAATCAGCTCAAGAACAAACTTGTCTGTAAGCTCAAACCATGTGTTTGGTTCAGATGTAATACTTAGCCAGAAGTAATATTTGAACTGCATCAAGATTAAGGAACTGATTCTGACATCTTTATACTCACGTTGAGAGTTTCTGTGTTGTTCATTGATTCCAGGGTGAATACATAACCAGAGAGAATCAGTGCCTTGAATGCACTATCTTTTAAATTCTGTTTTCTTGTAACTCTTGTTTTGCCCTAGTGTCACAGCCCAAGACATTACTGTAGACCCCAGGTCAGAATTTGATTCACTGCCTCCAATAGTAAAATGGAACAAAACCAAAAACAGCCCCCAGAAAGTTCAATAGCTGAAGGCTACATCCTAGACTGTGTGCACACACTGTAGTCAACTAGAGCTGCTTTGGAGTATCTGAGAAAAAAACTTGGTCTGTACGTTAGTGCCGTCACTGGCATTACACAAAAGTGAAATTATTTAATCTTTGAGTTTTTCATCACCTACATGCGTCAGTTACAAACTTCATAATGTCCATCACTTCCCCGTTTATGAAACAGCTTCTGAAATCTCATTGCTTAGGTGTCTTTGAAATGTAGCACCTGTGTTTGCAGTCATGCCAGAAACACAGACATGTACCATGAATTTGTGTGACTTGGTTACTCTCCTGGTGGAACCACAGATGAAGCAGTGTACTGGGGGAGCGTATGCACCTTCTTTGTAATGTGGGTGTAAGGTCCTACAACAGTTAGCTCTTTGTGCTTGCTTGATGGGTGCCTACACCTGCAGCTAGTGTGAACTTCATCACGAGGAAAGACAGAGTATGGCTCTGTGATCCAAGAACTGTGGCACACCACAACAAGCTGAGCCCCAGTCCTTCTGTCTGTGCATCGTGCCAATCCGTAAGGTAGACACATGCTTGCTGTCCTCTTTCATATGGTGATGAGGGGCACTTGAGGGGCTCCTCTGTGCTGCTGCTGAGTCTGAAAATGACAAAAAGAAAGGCTGAACAACGTCTTTGGAAGGAATGAGACAAGTTTGAAGTAAAAGGGTTGATCTGACAAGTACAAATCTGATAGCTGAAACTATCACACCGCTTTGGCACTAAAAAAGCAGGGGAGAAATACGAGGAGAAAGATCAACTACTGCATCTCAGCAGTTTACCTGGGGCTGAGGAGATCTCCCTTCTAATTCGACCTAGTTTGCTCAATCTTACTGAGCCAGCAGGAGGACATCAGATTTCAAATTACACAACATTTACAGGTATTTTTAAAAGTATTGGATGAATAGAGTACCACTTAGACTACCAGTGAACAATTTCTGTTCCTTAACTCAGCAGCTCTTTTCTCCAACTAGTCACTTGAACCATGTGCAGATGTCTTCAGCTCTGTGGGTCTCTGCTGTATTTTCATGATAGACTCCCTTAAGGACCAAATAGTCCCTTTCTACCTGCTGGATTTCACTTAGGATATTTCACTGAGTCTAGAACGAATTTTTAAAAACTACTTCACTGTAAAAGATAAAAAAGTAAACCTGCATACCGGTGCTCAGCACATTGCTATAAGCATTTAGGACTAGGAGACAGTTCTCAATATGAAGACAATTTTAAAAATATATAAAAGCTATATTTTTAAATACAATCAGCATTTAAACTTTTTTCCAAAGTACATTACAGGCTTGATAAATGCTGAGAGGTGCTACTGTATGACTGAGGGAGATATGTACAGCTTGAAAAATATTGGAGTATCGTCTTTTCTCCCAGAGTTGGAAATACTGAATTTACATTTCATTGTAATCCATTCATTGGTTTATAGACCTCCAGTTCTCCAGGGAGCATCACAGATTCAGATGATCTCCCTGAGTGCTGGATTTTGCATTTGAATCTCTGATTTAGCTGAAAGATGTATTAAGAAACCTCATGTAGCCAGACAGTTCCCTATTGACTACACATCTGAGGAGGCTCAGGAGCGCAAGTTATTCCAGCAAGGATATGGAATAAATTACGCTCAGTAATTTGCCTCTAGATCAGCCTTTCTCCACACAGTGGAATAATGTATTCATCTGGACAAGCAGGCCCCATTTCAGAGAGTGTTTTATGCAGAGTATGTATCTTGCAAGAGAGCAGAACAGATCAAATATTTGGCATAGAGACTTACTTTCACAATCCCTCAAGAAAACAGTACTTATTTCAATTTGTGGAGGCTTGCACTGTCAACTGGAAAATTCAGTTCTTAGGTATCTGTGTGACATTCATACTTGGATTAACCATCACTTTGAATAAACTTTTCAAAGGACTTTGACTTTAAGGATAAACCCCATGTTATCCCAGATGGGAATGGTATTCAATTCTCAGGAGTTAATCTGTGATGGGTAAGCCACAAAGACTTTGACAGTTTGGTTTAGGTAGACATGAACTGACAGCTAAGGGTAAATGTCTGAATTCTAAACTACATTCTTCACTTACAACTTATGCTCCTCCTTCACAGCAAGATTTTGTTCCTTTTATCTCAGTGTTTTGCTGCCTGAATGATAGGTCTGTGTTTCCCCAGCTAGGTAATGGGCCCATAGTAGGGACAGCAAGTGTCCCAGCTATCCCTTGCTGACTATTCAAATTGTTCCTGAAATCTTCCTATGTTTAAGAACTGAAAGGCTCCAGCACTACAGAGCATATATTGGATCCCGCAAATTTAAAAATTCTGGAGAACTTTCAGTCAGTCTGAAAAAAAAAGATACGTGATGGCCCAACAGAGAGATTACAGAGCTATAACAAGCAACTTCTGTTTTCAAAGGATTTTGGCTATTTGTCTTCCCCTAAAAAGAACTCAACTAAGGGGAACATACTGCTGGAGAAGAACAAAAAAATATGTATTTTGTCTTTCAAGAATAGAAGGAAGTGAAATAAGGAGGCCTCCAGGACCTTTCACAAACTGCAACCTTCAGTCTGGAGATTCACAGTTCTTACTTTGACAAAAGTCACTCTCCCCTTGCTCGTACCAATAGACCTTAACTGAAAGAGACATTCTGATTTCTACAGACAAATGAAGCAATCATGTGTCCAAGCAGCCTGTCAGATGATGAGAAAATTAGTTCAGTTAAAGCTCATCCCTCTGCTGAAAACTTACTCAGCCTCCTAAGTTTCACCCTTCAGCAACGCTGAATTGCTTGCCTGTGTTTCCAGGTTGTCTCCATGCAATTTCAAAATACTGCAAATAATGCTGTTCATACAGCATTTCTGGCAGCACACAATCCACAAAACACTTGAAATGTGGTGCAAAATCTTGTTCATTTGGCATGAGAATAACTGCCCTCTCTCAGGCCTTCTCTAACCATATGTTCACATCACTCCTGCTGACATTGGTGAGAATTACGATGAACCCAGAGGAAAAGCCTATTAAAAACAAGTGGTGTTGTAAGGTTATAATATATGCTTCAGTCAGAAAAAGAGGAACTTAGCTTTTTACTCCATTTTACTCCATTTTACTTCCATCATAGGAAACTGGATAGAAGGGGAGTAAGTTAAATCTCTTACCTGGCTGAAATCTTCTTGGAATGAATGAACTTTTGCCATAGGTGACCCAATAGTGTTTCTGCACAGTGTTGAATTTAGACCCAAATTCATCAGGCTTTAGAAACCTCCTGAAGAACCTAAATTAGGTAAAATGTATCTTCTGTTCCCTCTGTAGTCCCTGGGGAGAGGGGTAAGTCTGGAAAGTGAACTCAGAGTATTTAGAATCTAAAAGAAATGTAGAAGTCTTCCCTGTTACAATAATTTGAACAGGGATGTTCACAACATCCAGAGCACTTGCTCCGTATTGTCTGGAGATGACATTTCATTCTTACATTTGTTGTGTACGTGGGAACATTACCTTAACAAGTAGAAATGCTAGATTTTTTTTGTAAGATAAAAACTTAGATTTAGTCTACAAATAGAAATTGCTGCGATTGATAGATTTAAATCAGTTAAGTGTATTTAAGTGGTCCCTATATATGGATACTGTGTTAGCAAAATAGCTGTTAGGGGATTTAATCAATTTTGTTAGGCACCTTTAGAATATTCTATGAATTAAATTTAGGTGTATAGAATCCCTTCGATTTATCGAAATCTGCATGTGTTACTCTTACCTACTTATGTATATGAATACACTTCAACCCTTATACTTAAGACCTTATACTTTATATATACATCACCTGGGTTACATAAAATACTTTCTCTCTAGTATTTAGAGCTGAAGATAATAGGTGAAATATGGATTTTCTTTTTGGTTCTATCATTGGGAACAATTTGTTTAGTTATTCTACAATTTTATTCCTCCATCTGTTAAAAAGCATCCTAGAACAATATAAAGCACAATATAAAAACAACTTGACATTGGTTTTTACTGCGAAGAAAGCAGTATAAAATATAGAAAAAGTGCAGGGTTTTTTCATCAATACAGTTCATTTCTACTCTGTCTGAGCAATTTCTTTTTCCATGTTCTGTGGAACATAAATGTATGATATGTATCTATATTGCTAACAAAAATTAGATGACTTTGAAGCACTAGTAAGGAAATTTGATTAGACGGTTAGTAAAATGAGTTTGCAACTAATGACTGAGAAGCCATGTTTCAAGTCCCTGTGTGAATGCGATTTCATTAAATTGGTGTAGAATTTTTTCTGAAAATTCTTCCTTATAACAGTTAGCCCCAGGATCAATCAGGATCAGTTTAAAATTTTAGGTAACCGATTAAGGATGGTGGGAAGTTGTTCTTTTCTATATGGACTAGAATGGGGGTCTGGACAGGGCATTTACAGGCTGAAAGAGAAGAAAACACCACAATCAGGGCATAGGAATTCCTCCGACCATTTCTTTTCGAAACTTGGAAAATATTGATATTTCTATTTGAAAGTTCTTCTCCAATGGAAAATTTGCCATAACTCTTGATAAACTACAATGGATATTAACTTTCAGTATTAAAAATGTACATTGAACTTTGGATCTGAATTTGCCTGGCTGCAGGTTCTTTTAGCCTTCTCTTTGATCAGCTGGAAAGACAGACCTCCCTGAGTTGTGCATCACTTGTAAAATTAATTTCTAGTCTGTTAGTGTACACCAGATATTTTCCGGTAAAGAAAAAAGACGATTCAGAAATCCTGAGTTTTGGAAAAGCGTGTTCATTACAGGCCATCCTTGCCCCTTTTCTGTCTCTGTCCAGATATCGTGCTGCTTTCCTCTGACTTCTCAGCCCTCATCTTGTTGCTCAGTGAGCCATAGTCATATCATCTGGCTATCACAGTTGTAATCCAACACTCCTTTTCAATCCCATTCTCTTTCTGTAGGTAATTCTAGCTCCCCAATCTTAATTACTCAGGTGGTCTTTCCTTTGCACTCTACTATGTTTTTACCCAACCCACTTCGGACCAAATCTTCTCCTCTCCTGACCTTCTTGCTCCAGTCCCATTGCCTGGGCAAACTGTCTATTTTAATCCCACCTCTTTGTGAGGTCTATGCAATCTCCTCTCAGTTTTAGCATATTTTCACAATTTCCTGATTACAGTTTCCTTACCTTGCAAGCACCAGCATCTGTCAGTTCACCCCTTAGTTGTTAAGTAGGTTTCGATTACCCAGACTCTGCCCAGCTCCTCTCCCTGGCGGAGCTGGCAGAGTTCATGTTCTAAAGCTGTGGCAATGTTGGAGCTTCTAAGGAAATGAACCACTAATATTTCTTTTCTAACAGACATGTATATTAGTGATTGTTTGCTTACCCTAACCACTTCTGTTTTCAGAAACAGCAGAACAGTTTTATCTGAGGACTACCCAAGAATTTTGGCCTGAAGATGACATCTAGAATATAAGATTTCAGGCCACTGTTAGAACTCGATGGATTTATAAGGAACTGAAAATAGTTCATTGTAACAGACAGTAATTGTTTATTTTACTGTAGTGATATTAATTCTGCCCATAGTATATAAGCATAAAACACTGAAGCAGATGATATATGCTCCTAATCAGAAACACTTAAGCCATATTCTTTAAAGAGCCTTGTGATTCATGAGAGGCTTACCAAAACTGTTAGCAACGTTTAGTTTCATCATCAAGTACACACATCTTGTTTCAGTCTCCAGCAAGGCAGTGTAATGACTTGTGGAATTTTAAAGCTTGACTTCCATGAAGCTTCTTGGGTAAAATAATTGAGACTCATAATATGTGTAGGGTGGGATTCTTTCCCTCTAACTTAAACCACTAAAACAGATGTCTAGTGTAAGCGAATATTATAACATCCGTCAGCAATCAGCGGAGAGAGACAGCATCGAGCAATTCATCCTGTTTACCCTAGACACCTACCTGAGGAAGGATCAGGTCACCCTCTAGCAAACTCTATATTCAATCCACCGGCTGTAGATGTAGCCCATATAAGACTAAATGTCTACGTTATGAAAGCTAATAAAGTGAGATGAATCATACTCTGAGAATGTAAGATGATAGATTTATGTTTATTCTTTATTGAAAGAGACTTTTTATAACACTGAGCCATCTCTTCGAGTTGTGACAATTACTAATAGTTTTAAATCATTTATTCCTAGGCAATTTCTGTATTCAAAGATATGTTATTCTGATGCTATAATTTAACAAAGGTATTTCATTTGCAAATGTTCTTTATCAAGGTATACATTTTCTCCCACTAAGGGATTCGTATCTGCTAGATATTCAGCAGCAAAACTGCTGGGACTGCGGAAGTGGCATTTAGCTGGAAGAAATGAAATGTTGAGTATGCAAATGGATCGTGGATGCTCGTTTGTTCTGAGCCTTGCAGGAAGCATGTCTCTATTCAATAGTGCACATACTTGGGGATGACCCAGAATATAATATTTGTGTATTTGCTCATCTGTGCAAGTTAAAATGTCACCAAAGCATCAGAGAAGTTCATCTAGACAGAGGGATAGTAACGGATTATGAAAATCACAAAACTAATGGAAAAGGCTCTGTCTTCACAATTCAGGGGTTTTTTTTATGATAGCAACCTGTAGCTGTGAAAAATGCACACATTTCTTTGCAATGGTTAGCCATGTGAGATTAGTCTTGTAAAGCTGGCAGAGTCTTTAAAGGCATGGAAGGAATTAGAGTGGTGGAAGTGTAGGGGTGGTTACCCTCCCTCACTTTAAAGGTTTGCAGATTTGCAGTCTGACTCCTTGAGAGCAAGTATCCAGGGAAGAAAAAGCACTGTTAAGTCCTACACCAGTATTAATTTAAAAATAGCTGTACAGCATTTCATGCTAGGTATTCATCTAACTCTCCTTTAATTTTAGGTGTTCATTATCATTGATACCAATGACACTGATATGAGCACAAACACAAAACACAGTGTGTGTTTTGAAATTTGTAGTATCAAATGTTTCTGTTTACAGATAGACATCTTATAATTCAAACAAAAAGCATGTTTTATTTGCTTTTGAAAATGCTTATAAAATGCTGAGTGTAGAGTTCTTCTGTAATCACAACGCAGACTGCTGTATTTTTACATTACAGCACAGATCAGCAGGCACAGTCAAGAATGGGATCTTGTGAGACCAGAAAATTGAATTTGTTTCAATATTTTTGAGGTTACTGATATTTTTCTGGGCCCTGTTCTCTTGCCTATCTCACTTGTGTTTTGATGGGCACAGACCAGTCCTAAAACCAAGCGAATTGTTCAGCTGATGCTACCCATTTTAGGGAAGGAAGCTGGATGTCAGCGGGAAAATTAAAAAGGCAGTTGATATGGGATCACTCTGGCTGCTGAAAGGCCTCTGGTCGGAGGTAACCATTGAAAATCACATGAATGCACCACAGTTGGCCTCTTTGACTGGAATGAATGAAAATGATTAAGACTATTTCTGCCCAGACTCCTTTTGATAGCTGTATCTAATTCACCATGGAATAAAGTTTCTAACTTGTCTTTGATAAAACAAAAATGCTCATTTCAAAGAGATAAGCGCCTCAGACTCTAGAAATACTATGTCAACTAGCTGTTTATTCCTCTAAATACCTAGATTTTTGAACAGGTGATTCTGTATCAGACAGGAAATCATTTGTCTGTTCTACTCATCTAAGTGCCAAAGTATAATGCAATGCTCAGCAAACATCATAATTCTCAAAATGCAGACTACAAAGCTACTGAAAACATGTTATTGAAGATGCAGGGTAATCCTACTTTGCTGGACATGTATCTCCACACAACAGTAGAACGGGGACCACTGGCATCACTGGTCCTAGCTGAGAAACTTTGCTAGGCTGATTAGCATCCTGGATACCTATGCAGGTACTTTCATTCTCTAGTATGATCACACCAACACTTACTGTCACGTAGATACAAGTAATGAATAAAAAGGCCGTTTTTCTCAAGAGAAATACATTGACACTGTAGGATTCAGAAACAAACCTACAAAGCGGTGTGTTCCAGTGCAAACAGTTGTGAAAGCTTTAAAAGTACATAGGAATACATATTTGTATATTTTAACCTATTATTCCTTGCAAAGCAGAAGTCAGGACAGAAGTAGATGGAGGGTCCTGATCATTCCACATTCCCACAGGTGAATTTCATCTGCTGAGGACAAACACTGAGGTCTGTAAAGATGCTGTTTATCTCTTCCTGGTGATGAATGGGGCAATGGATTCAGGATTATTACTGATGTTTCAGATTGGACATGCATTTCCATCAGTTGTGTTTTGTAATAATATCCTACCAATAAATCCAAGTACTTGACTGTTTGAAAACTACTACTTCCAGTAAATATGATATTGGAGAAAGCATACTTTTGAAAGAGGTAATATTAAGATTTTCTCTCAATACATATCAGCAATTGCTGTTAAATCACGTTGGAGTAACTACGCTTTCATAATTTCCTTATGAAAATGTTTTCTCTGCTACTGTAAGGAACTTGCAGTGAGTTCTTGAATATTCATGGATCGATTACATGATTTAATTTCTCTGCAGGTGCAAGCACTCCGAAGCAAGAGTGTTGCTGCTTGGCATTGACAATAGTGCCACTGACCTTTCTTCTTTTTTCTCCATTCCACCATTATTCTATTTTCTTACAGTTTAATTTACATATGTACCATCCACTATCCATATGTACTATCCAAGTTTTTCCTAATATCCAACCTAAACCTCCTCTGGCGCAACTTGAGGCCATTTCCTCTTGTCCTATCACTTGTCACTTGGGAGAAGAGACCAACACCCACCACTTTACAACCCACTTTCAGGCAATTGTAGAGAGAGATAAGGTCTCCCCTCAGCCTCCTCTTCTGCAGACTGAACAACCCCAGTTCCCTCAGCCGCTCCTCATAAGACTTGTGCTCCAGACCCCTCAACAGCTTCTTCGCCCTTCTCTGGACACGCTCCAGCACCTCAATGTCCTTCTTGTAGTGAGGGGCCCAAAACTGAACACAGGATTCGAGGTGCGGCCTCACCAGAGCCGAGTACAGGGGCACGATCACCTCCCTGCTCCTGCTGGCCACACTATTTCTGATCCAGGCCAGGATGCCGTTGGCCTTCTTGGCCACCTGGGCACACTGCTGGCTCATCTTCAGCCGGCTGCCAATCAACACTCCCAGGTCCTTCTCTGCGGGGGAGCTTTCCAACAACTCTTCCTCAAGCCTGCAGCATTGCATGGGGTTGTTGTGACCCAAGTGCAGGACCTGGCACTTGGCCTTGTTGAACCTCATCCAATTGGCCTGGGCCCATCGATCCAGGCTGTCCAGATCCCTCTGCAGAGCCTTCCGACCCTCAAGCAGATCAACACTCCACCCAACTTGGTGTCATCTGCAAACTTGCTGAGGGAGCACTCGATTCCCTCATCCAGACGATCAACAAAGATATTAAACAAGACCGGTCCCAAAACTGAGCCCTGGCGGACTCCGCTTGTGAGCGGCCACCAACTGGATTTCACCCCATTCACCACGACTCTCTGGGCTCGGCCATCCAGCCAGTTTTTTACCCAGCGAAGAGTGCACCCGTCCAAGCCATGACCAGCCAGTTTCTCCAGGAGAATACTCTGGGAAACGGTGTCAAAGGCTTTACTAAAGTCCAGGTAGACAACATCAACAGCCTTTCCCTCATCCACTGAGCGGGTCACCTGGTCATAGAAGGAGATCAGGTTGGTCAGGCAGGACCTGCCTTTCATAAACCCATGCTGACTGGGCTTGATTGCCTCGTTGTCCCATACGTGCCACGTGATGGCATTCAAGGTGACCTGCTCCATAATCTTTCCCGATATACTACTGTTAAATTCCACAAGCAACTGTTAAATTCCACAAGAAACAATAAGTATTAACAATGAACTTGAACAAAGGTACTGGTCTGGTAAATATTTGTTTATTTTTTTATTTGTTTATGTATTTGCAATTGTATCCTTTTAGGTTCCAGAATTCTTGCAGTCCTAGTACTTTAGTCTTAAGTCTAATAGAATAACAGTATATTGAAATAACCAGAAATACCCAAGAGGAGAAACTGCAAAAAGGATGTGCAGGTCAGAAACTTCCTAGGCAGTAGACCAAAGCTATCTTAATTATTATTATTCACTATTTCTATTAATAACAAGTAATGCCCATATCATAGCATGGTCCCAAAGGCAGTCTCTGTGTAAACAGTTGACATTTCATACTGTTATCTATTGCTACCTCTCACTTTTCTCAGTTCTGTGTGGCAGAGCCCTTCACATTGTTCAGCCTCTAAAACAGCCGAACTTATATGCATAGGTTTAATTCTAAACATAACTTGAGACCTGTTTAGATCCTCTAGTCAATTAAGAATTGCATAAAACTCATTTGTTAAGTCAAGCATGTACTGGAGTGCTTTGCCAAACTGGGGTCTAGGTACCTAGAGTTAAAAAAGTTGTATTCAGAAAGCTCTTCAAGGCAAGAGGACAGAAATAACAGGGCAAATTGTTTCAAATGCAATACAACTGTTAAATTTGGCTCCCTGCAGATTTTCCTGTACCTCTGCCCTCCTAAAACTAATCCTTACTTCCTTCACACCTTCCTTCGTGGCCAACTTCACTTTTTCAAACTTTCCAGTTCTGTTTCCCTGCTTGCAGCCTGCACTCTTACCACAGTCTTACCCAGGAGGAAGGCACCACAGTGCTGTAGCTGGTTGGGATGATAACTGTGCAAACTGGCCAAACTGCAGCCTAGCTGAGCAGTTCAACCCTGAATTCAGACAGAGGCTATTTCTTCAGAGGGCTTTGATTTGATTCTCTTTCCTGCACAGATCCCATTCCTCCTTATAATTACCTATGAACATGTCACTACTGCTTCTTAACTGTCTGTCACTAAATCAATAAATAGCATAGCAGCAGCAGAGAGAAGATAAAAAACTTAGCAGGACTGGAAGGTATGTAAGACTCAGGATGCCACAGTTACTCAGACATATCAGATTAAAAGATTACTTATAGAAATTACTTATTTCTTAGTCACTTCAGTGAAAATTGAATTTTTATTGCTTGTTTGGACATGACAATAGCGAGCTTAAATAAAACATGATAGTGATACAGTGCATAAAGATAAATACTGAAAACCGTTTAGAAAAGTTGCCTAGGAGACTCAGTGAGATGAACTCACCCTGATTCTCTATAGGACTCCTGACACCACTTGGTTTTAGTGCACTGAAATTAATCACTGAAATTAACCACTGACACCTGCCTACTACATCCATAGGTGCATCAATCTTGATTGTTTCCTCCTCACTTGGTATTATGTGAAGACTGCCTCAAAGACTCTTGTATTATCATTTGTATTGATCGTGAGTTAGTTCTCATTACAAAAAACAGGTGCAAAGCACACCCCAAATGTTCTGAAATGCACTTTTAAGTATAACTAAATAATATATATGTATAAATATCCTGTATAAGGGGATAACAGACCTTCAGGATTTACCTGGAAGATAGATTAACACTGTGATGGATGTAAGAGGAAAGAATTAATACCAAAAAAAAATTCTATGTAAATAGGTGCTAAGGCTGAATCTATTATGCAGTCCAGAAAGGCATGAACAAGTCCAAAACTGCTATCCTGATAGATGCTACACGTTACTTTTTATAACCATCTGTAAAAGAAATTTTAATAATTCCAAGGAAAGGAAATAAAAATGCTTATATTTACTGTGAAGACTAACTGAAATACTAAAGCAGTGTGGTTTATGTTGTACTCTGGCACTAACACTATCATCTGCACAGCAACTGAATTGACAAGGGATTTCTTTGTGCTGGTACTGAGGTAGCACGTGTCCTGCAGCAGGTATATTTGTACCACCTGAAAAGGAAGAGGGCAAGCGAGACTTCTTTATCTGTCTTTCCCCCAGGTTCTGGCAAATTAATTCTGAAGCTTAAGGAATCAAACCCCACCTTTCATTATCATCATCAGTCAACACCAAGCAAGGTGGCTGCTCTCGCTTTGTGAAGATGAATCGTTACTGAAAGCCCAACAGCAGGCCTTCTTCCGTACACGTTTTGTGTTACTTTCCTCCACCTTGGTGCCTTTGGCTCCTCTTTTCCAGTTCAAGTTCCATTATGCCATTCTCTTTTCCTGGCTCACTACCAACATATACATTATCCATTCTTTTTCATGAACCATATTTAATCCCTCCTGTCAAGCTCCACTGCAAATTCATCCTTCCCTTTTTGATGCCTTCCTAGCTACCCAGCTTTAGCTTAACTGAATCCCGGGCCCACAGTCCCAGATGACTTTTTGCCACTTTCAACTCATTTCTCAGATCTCCCGCTTTTCCTACCTTTATTTCTCTTTCCGCCAGAATTTTGATCTTCTTCCAAGAAAGCATAGGCAACACAAGTCATGACCTTCCTTCCTCACCTTGGCATGCACCTTCATTTTCCTCCTCCTTTTACTGATCTTGCACTATTTTCCATCATAGACATTGACATTTCTCCTTTGCTCTCTCCTCCAAATCCCGTCCACATGCCCCAGTGACCCTGTTCTATTCCAGTTCCTCATGTCCTTTGTTGCCACACACAGCCTCTCTCTTACTCTTCTCCTTAACCTCACACTCTACTTTGACTTTCCCCTCATGGTACAATATGCTTTAGTTGCTTCAGACTTAGAAAAAGTCACCTTTGACCTTTCTTTCCTCTCCAAGTACAGCCTTAACTCCCTTTTCCATTTCATTTTAAATTCATCAAATAGGTTGTTTACAATAAGAATCGGTAATTCTCCTCCCTTTCCAACCCATACCCTCACCAACACAGCTTTTTGCCCCCTGCCCTCTGCGGAAACTGCTTTTGCCAGACACTCTATAAACCTCTTCCTAGACATTCTTGTTCTTGTTCTCTTTGACACGTCCACCATCTTTTATGTGGCTACCTGGCCTTTTCTTTACATAAGATTGTCTGCTCCCTTTTCATGATACTGTCTTCTACTAGTCTTCCTTTCTGTTCTGCTTTTGTCACATCCTCTATAAATCCATCTCTAATTTTTTCCCCATGCAGGAAGGAGTTACAAAATGGCTCTTCTCTTCTTCCTTTATATTTACATTATTCATATAAGAAAATGCACTACAACTGTTCAAAGACATGCCTTCTCTCACCTAAACCATCTGCTTTGTGGATTTCTACTTGCTTGTGGATCCCTAACTTCTTCGCAAGTTAAAAAGGCTAAGCAAGGCCCTTAATTATCTTCTGACAAATTCTCTCCAATAACAGCTTTCTGGATCACTGGATCGTATCTTCACCTTCCTGCAGCTAAAGCATGTTATAAAAATACCTTTTTTAATAACATATATATCCTAGATCCTATCCAGACTGTGCCTGAGTTTTCTAAGACTTTTGGCAAAGCATTTTCGAGATGAATGTGGATGCGTCCTCTCACTCAGTTATTGCCTTCACACACACACATACACACAGACAGAGCGAGTCCTTCATCACCTTCTCTCTAGCTCACTGCAACACTGTTTTTTCCGCCATTAATGAACACTCTTGTGTCGCACTTGGATTGCTGTTGCAAAGGCCATCTCCTGGCTCAGTGCTTTTGTAATATTTTCTTTCCTTTTCCTCTTGCCTCTTTCCTTGCTTACCATAGATATTATAGCAACCTGTGAACGCTTTTCACTCTCTCCGTACTTCACGTCTTTAAATTTTGTATTGATTATTGGAGTCTGATGCACAGCCAGTGTCAGGACTGGTTGTCCTCTTGTTCCATTTTCAAATAAGCTTTTTCCCCTGAGCTGCCCTTCATGCTTGCCTTAACATCTGCAAATACAACCTCTTCTTTGCTAATTCTCAGTTTCAGAATTCCTCTTATTTCTGTGATGCCCACAAAAAAGCTTGACAATGTATTTCATCATTGTATTACTAGAAATAGTAGTAGCTGTTGTTAAAAATAACCACCAAGCTGGCAGGCATAGCATAATCATCTCTCAGTATTCCTCCATCTATGTCCATCTACCTGTAAGTATAGACTGTTTCTTGTTTTATGGTAAAATTGTATGCTCTTTAGGGCAGGGACTAGCTCTCTCTACTGTGTTTGCACATTGCTTAATACAATGATGTCCTGGTTCGTGACTCCTGGGTGGACAAGTAAATAATAATGATAATATCTCCACTCTTCCTTCTACAGAGCTCACCCACTGAGCTGACGGCCTAAATGAAACCCAGGGTGATTAATAATGCATCCTTTTACTGACTCTTACACGTTATTATTCTTGTCACCTGTCAGGATCCACTTTGAGGGAAATCTGTTGTTTTCTGATGAAAAAGGGAGTGAAAAAGAGGCAATTTCTTTTGCCCATTTCTTCAGAAAAAAATTAAAAATGGATGAATCATAGTGACAATCATGAAGGAATATACCCCCCCTCCTGGAAGGTAGTCCCAGAAGGTGCCAGAGTTTTGAGGGGTTGTCACAACAATCCCCAGACATTATGTTAGGAATACAACTTTCAGCCCTGTTCCGGTACTAATTAGTGTTTATTACTGTGTGGACATTTGCCCACTGAAAACTAGACCGAAAGACCATCAACCCGTTTCACATAGGCCGCTGAACCGTAAGTAGATGATAATGAATTTTGGTTCCTACCAACCTGGGCCAGATTTGAAGCAATGACCTAGAGGTGAGAAACTCTACATCTCATTACCATTCCCCTGAGTAAACCAGTTCTCAAATCACAGGATGAAAAGAAGGAGGGAAAAACCAAGCCTTCCTGGTGTGAGTTAAAGGTCTGCATGAACTTTGAATTTCAAAGCTTTTTCTCAATCATTAATTTAATTCAACTTAAGTAGACTTTAAAGTCTTTAATTTATACGACTGAGAATCTCAATAGTCAAAATAAAGAGATATAAAAACAATTTCAAAAAGAATGGGAGGGTAGTTACTTCCTCTTGCTCCTGTTTACCCATCCCCCTTCCATTTTCCTTTGTCACAACAAGCCCGATGAGGGAGATCGGATTAAATATGATTGCCTACTATTCTGCCTAGCTGACAGCTCACCTACAGCGCTTTCAAAAATAAATGTTATGGCTGTTTTTGTACAAGCTTCAAACACGTATTTGACCTTTTAATATTTTATTTGGTTTTATTGATTTTTGCTTTAATACTTCAAAGTTTTTGTAGCTGAGGAAAATTTCCAGCATAGTGAACTACACAAATGGACCGATTTGCATATGGACGCTTGTAAGATCCTGAGCCTGATCTTCTCTAGCAGTGGACTGATGGAAAAGTTATGGATAGATTGTAATGAACGAATGCACATTTCAGCTTTTACTAAATGGGTCTTAGGAAAATAAACTGTGAAAAGATAGCAAACTGGTGCCATTGAAATGACAGCTAAAGAATAAACATAATGCAGTCAAATTCATTCTCACTAAACTTTAGACCTTTTGCTGTAATTCTTTATATAAAAATCTCCTTTTTTTCTTGACCGTTAATACTGATAATTATATCTGTATTTCTTAAGAATATTATGAGTTGCCATTTCTGCATAGTAGCAGATTGAATTTATTCACCTTACGGATATATTATTATCACAGATAATAACTGCAGCATGATAATTATCATTAATTATTCATTTGGATTAAGAGGCAAATAGGCTTGCATTCAAGGGTCTTCCAGAGCAGTGTTCATTGTTCCAAGGCCCTGTGTGCCAGTGTGACTAATTCATACTCCTTTCAGTGCCACTGTTGACATCTGACCGGTCCCATATGTATTTATTGCAAAATATTATAAAAGGAATAAGTGCATCATTTCAGGACATAACCACTAAAGTAGACATATGGTTCTTTTCTGCCCTCTGAGTGAGAATATGCAATTTTCTATTAGAGGATATGCTCACAGAGTATCATTTCAATAGATCTGTATGTATGCCCTATCTTTGCATTCCTGTGTCATCCTATTTAAGCTTATATAAGCCAATATATTTACATAATAGCTTTTAGCACAAATAATAATGTGTGAAGCTGTACAATTTGTCGTTCACTGAACATAGTATTTAGTCAAACTGATTTTAAACCATTCTGAAGCTGAACTAGGTTTAATGTACAAGGATCTTCTCAGCACAAGGTTAGAAAAATCCAAGGGGAGGGAAAAATTAGAAAGAAGGAGGGTATGGTTGATGAAAAAGGGACAATAAATAATATAAATGCTAATTCCTTTATGTGGCTTTCACCCAATACTTATTAGCAAGCCTCTCTCTCTCTCTCTCTCATTCCCTCTCTAATCTTTGCTTCATATCTAAAAAAATGTCTTGAAGGTAGTAACACGATCATCTGAGGACCAACATGACAGCTCCAATATGCACAGAGTGATAAATGTCAGTCTGGCTTTTATAGCTCTGAGGCTGCAGTTATATGTGCCCTCTGTGACTTACCATCTTTGCTTCCACAGATGACTCCTTTTTATTGTTAATATGTCAGCACGGGTCCAATGCTATTCGATATGAATTGCTCTGTAATAGTCTGGAACCCTCCTTCTCTAACTTCAGGTTTAGCTTGTTCCACTATTTCTATGCTTAATTTTAAGGTCACATCCCTAGTGTTCTGGAACAAAAGCAGCAGATTCCATGTGGAGTAGTATGCACTTTATCGGATATAAACACAGGACAAGGAAAGAAGAAAAGATGCAGAGGCAGCAAAAGGAAATAGTGGTATCAACGCTGCTAAAATATATTATGGAAATGTCACTTAAAGACTGCAGATTTCAACAAGATAAAATGAAACAATCAGGAAAGGTTGTTACCCTAGTAATAATTGTGATCCCTTTTTGCACTCACATGCATCACCAATATATTGTTGGCAGGGAGATGTATGTTGGGTGGAGAAATACATAGGTACTTCGGTCAAAACTGATGACAGGGCACAACAGAAAGAACATATTTGCAGTTGTACCCTTCAAAATGTCCACAGACAAATCAGCACCTAGAAAGAAAGAGAGAAGGCAGCAGAGTTTCACAGCCTGCCTGTATTAGGTCATCTGGATAGCAACACATCCACTGTAAAACTGACAGCGGGTGAAGTCATCAGCCGGTATTTTAAAAAAAAGGGAGGGGTAGTCTACAGGATTTTGAAACAGAAGCAGAGCTAGAGCAGGATTAAGTGAGGGCTGAGATGGGATGGTTGCAGTGAAGTACTCTGTATTAACAGGATAGAGGGAGAGAACTCTTTGCTCAGACAGGAAGGGGCAACGCAAGTTGGCACACAAGGGTGAGTGGTCTACAAAAATACAGCATCTACCATTTGTATTGTGAAACATCTAGAGACCAGCAACCACACTGGAGACATTGCCCCAACGTTTCATGAGTCTTGGCACTGCAGATGACTTCTTCTGATTAACCAATGAAAGAGGTCAAACAACATTTGTACATCAGGGCATAACTGGTATGTGGCACTGGCAGACAAAATTGCATTCATCGAACCAAGGGGAGTGGAGCTCGACGCATTTAGCAAAGTCATGATATCTGTTTCCAAACACTTGTTTATTCAGAGGGTAGAGAATAAGGGGGAAGAATTTATTAATTGGTGACAGGTTTTTGGGCAGCCAGGGATAAGGCTCCTAGGCTGGACAACAGAGATAATACAAAATTATTTAGAATTAATTCTACAGTGCAATACTATGCAGCAATACACAGCAACAGAACATTGGCAAAATTGTGGTGATGATGCCTGCAGGAATCTTTCAGAAGATGTCAATAGCATCAGGCCCAATTACAGTTTTTTTCAGTGTAACTTTTGAAGCTTGGTGATAAATCCCACCAGTGCCAGGAGGAAAGGAATGGTTTTCCTGAAGCCTCCTATTCTGTACAGAACTTTTAAGCCATAGTCTATGAACTTGGAAGAATTATTTTTACGTCATTAAGTAACTTCATTCTTATAAATAAAGCAACAGCAGTTTTTAATGTTCAAGTTGGTCAAGAATACACTGATGGGTGTGAAAACCTCAGTCTCATCCTCTCATGTTACGTTTTTTATTATAGTTCATTGTTTGTTACCAAAATAGCTGAGTCCCTGCTGTTCTTCACTTTTCTATAATAACCCAAATTTATGCATATTTCTTTCAGAGGGGTCTGTTAAGTCAGAATGGTGGAACGCTGTTTCCTTTTGTGTTAACATTGGTGGCTATCCAAGATGAAGGCAATGAAGCAGCCAGCACTGATTGCAATGGAGGGTGCAAAATGAAATCTCAGTATGAGTTCATGCTAAAGAGAGATACTGGGATAGAAACTTCTCAGTTTCTAAGTGATCTAATATATACTAAAAACAATCTGAAAAATCTTCCAATTATATCATTATAAGTTTTCAAATGCCCATCACCTAGTCCTCATTGAAGGCTGTCTCCACTGGAGAGCCTTTTTAATTCTTATCATTATTTACTCACTTTTAAACCCCTTTTAAAAAGGAAGAAAAGATAATTGTCTCTTTTACACTCACTTCCTCATCAGCAACTTCCAGAAAACAAAATATTTTGTGAATTAAAAAAGAAAGAATTTTCATTCTGATGATTAAAAAACAGATCATATCATTCCTTAAAAGAATGAACAGCTAAACTGGAGCTCTTAATGGAAGCAGTTCATAATCTTAATTAGCAAGTTCTAAAATAAGTTTTATATAATCAATTATTTTTTCATCTGTTAGAATGTCAGAGCATTTTACTCTGGGTTTATGAGAAGTCTGGTAGTACTAGTATGTAACCCTCCTCAAAACAAAAGTGATTTTATTTTAAAGGTTGGCATAAATGTCATAATTACATACAGTATTTGTATGAGAAAACAAAGTAGATCAAAGAGGGTGACAGAGAAGAGACAAACAGCCACAGCAACAGAGATTTCATGCTCAAAAAAGGAGCCAAAATAAATTATATTTGATCTCTGTTAACACTGTTATAATTTCACCAGGAATAATCTCTGGATCTTGTGTATTACTTCTAATCCTCCTCAGGTACTGGGCTGTCTGTAAAAGTCACTTCTTCTGTCTGATGCTGTCATACTTCTGTTCTGCTGCTGCAGCGCTGAACATGTTGCAGGCAAATGCACTCTTGATCTCTCTGTGGATAATTTTAGTCGTATCTAAGTTGGCAGGACATGAGTGAACTAGAACAGATGAATAACAAACTGGGCGTGACTGGACATAATTGAATCTGGAATTTTCCACATCACCAAGCAGAGAACAAAGAAAAGTAGCCAAAAGGTGACTATATCCCAAAGTTACAAATACTGATATTTTGAGAAGCAATCTGCACAGGACTACATTATTGTGTTATTATATTTTCCTCCCGTATTTTCTGATCAAGCCCATTAGAAGAGACTGCTTGACTGTTGGGGATTTTTTTTCAATTTATTTATGGAAAGATATTTTTACAGGCTAACCCAGTTAAGCTTGACAGCTTGTTTACAATAGGACCCAGAAGACACATTACTCTATGCGCAACAATATAAATATACATTTGAGATGCACACTTACGCTCATAACATTTGTTAAACATCTGAAGTGCACAGTGATCCGGTACCCAGAATGATCTAATTCTCTGTTTAAATATTATGAAGGTAGAGAGACTGTTTAGCTTGCTAAGATGAGAACAACATATTATCATAATTAGCATGTGTTTTAGGAAAATTGTATAACATAGCTACTTTCTTAAAAGGTAACAACGATCTGATATAAGAGGTTTAAACTTCATCAGAAAGTCAGAACAATGTTTTATCTCTGTTTGCATAATATTTTCGATTTGGACATCCAGACTGCCTCAAACTGAAATTAGGTTATTGGCCTTTTCCGTAACTGAGCCTAAATCTACCTTATCGATTAGTGTGGACAAATAGGAATGGATTTATAGATCAAAACAGTTCTTGCTGAGAACCTGAAATCCACTTCATACTCACCCTGGGGGAGGGAGTTGCATTGGACCTGCTCCAGCTTGGTCCTGGGATGTGGAAGCCCAGGAGCAATCCAAGAGCTCCTCTGGTTTCCTTCCATCCAGAAGAAATCTAGTGTGTGCACCCCATGACTGCTTCAAGATATGGACCTAACCACTGGGACATCACTCCAAAAGAGCTCCCCTGAGCCTGCCAAAAGGACTGACAGATACCAGGTCTCAGAGCAATTAATGCCATCTTTCAGTAAAATTATGCTCCTGAATCCAAAAAATAAAAAGTCAATAAAGACAACTAAAGACTCAGACAGTCTGCTCTCCATCTGGAGGCTCAGTAGAGATCTGAGAGTAGGATTTTGTATTTCCTTATGCCAAAACAAGTTTTCCTTTAAAAAAAATCTATAGGTATTGTTAATATCTTGTTTTAAATTACTCCATTTAAAGACTGCACCGTGCTATTACAGGTGAATTATTAATCTGTTGCCACACTCAGGGTATTAACACTGCACTAAAAAACACACTCAGTAGCAGCTCCTAAAACCATTACTCCTCAGTGTTGTTTGCCACTGCATAAGAATACAGTAGTAGTGGAAATATCTCAAAGTTTGTTCTGTAATTAAAAAGGGACTATCCATTGCCAGAACACCGAGCTATGCTGGTAGTTCGTTTTTCTCCATCTGTGCAGCATGAAACTTTAATTGTGAAACAGTTTTTAAAAGTCCTGTGGCATAACCTGAAAGGAAATCAGCTAAAGTGTAGGATGGTGAGCATTTACATACAACTTTAGAACCTGCCCCTAGCCTCCAAAAATGATAGTTGCATTACAGACGATAAGTTAACATGAGCTGCTACCCAGTCCTCCTTGTATTTCCTAATGTAACCTCAGTTCCCACTCCATTTCAGAAGACATAGTCTTCTCCCCGAACTATTGGTTAGTGCTTCTGCTATTCCTATTACTGCTTAGTTCCCTTTTTCCTCAGGGATGACTGATGTTTAATATAAAGGAAGCAGAACAATTGCAAGGGATAGCTGGTTTTTGGGCCAAGTGCACAGTGTACAACTTCTCTATTTTGTCACAGTTTGCAATCCTCTCTTCTTTTGTGTTCACTTCCTGCCAACATTTATGGAATTAAGCTATCCTAGCAAAAATACGTCAAATAGACTTGCATGCTACTTACCTGAATATTCATGGAAGAGGAATTTTAGAGTAGCACAGCTTTGAAATTCAGAACTTTACATACTCCTCCTGTCAGGGAAAAAAAATACCATGTGCCTTATGCTGAATCACAAGGAATTCAGGCTTTGATTCAAAAAAAAGGGCACTCAGGTGCATAACCAGCTGGCTTGACATGTACGGGGAGTATCTCTAGGTACTTCTGAGCAGCACAACACTGCAGAGGGTCTCCAGAGGGTCTCCTCCTTTTCCACAAGATCCTGCAGCTCCATACACCCACACTTGTCAGCATCCCCAGGTAGTAGCAGTAAGTCTCGTGCTATGTCGAGACTGTTTCTACTCAGGGATGGGTTAGCAGGGTTAGAGATCCACACTGCCACAGCTTTCATGCTTTCTGTCCTAAAACTGTGCCTATTCAGAGAGAGCTCAGCTATCTCTGCAAAGCACCGCGCTGTGTACTAGGCACGTACCGCAAGCCACCAGATCTGCATAGGATAGTGCACGTGCCTTTGTTAGCCACAAGTTTGGTTGTCTCTAAACAATCAGGACCCAAAGAAACCTTGCTTATCTTGTATTATCAGAACATTCTTGGTGATCAGTTCATAGTGTTTTAAAAGTTCATTGAAAAATTCATGGAATAATTAAGGAAATAGTGATCTCTTTGTGGCTATTTCAAGAGCAGAAAGAAAGGTTAAATTCATGGGATAAATTATTCATTGTGAGTTATTCACTCAGCTTTAATAGTTTGTAATTCTATAAAGAGCTTTGCTTAAGAAATGCACTATATAAATCAATCAATAGCACTAATAATATGCAGGAAGGATTTTCTCCTTTGTGATCTGCTTTTCAATAAATTGTACCCCCTTGACACTTCAAACTACCATCATATGACCATTCTTCTCACCTCGACTGCCCCAGCCTGTCTATCACTGGGCCACAGCTGTGATGTTCAGACACTCGGCCTCCTTTCCCCTCACGCCAGCGTAACCCGTTGCACTTAAGGGTCCATCAGTGCTCGTATGTACCTTTAGCTTCTCCTTTATATATCTATCTTGTTAAGAATTCAAGCAAACACAGTTACACACACGCTCGCACATACGTGTTTTGTTACAACATAGTTTAGTTGCATCATCAGTGTATTGGAAACTGAGCACCGTGGCTTCAGGTTGACAGGCTTCATGCTATAAAATCTGAACATCAGCAGCTACCTTCTCTGCAGCCATATGGTAGAGATGTTGAAACAGCCCTCACCTAAAGCCCGGAGCCTCCAAACACTTACATCATGCCTGCAGTGGTTTGGGGAATGATGCTTGGAGGAGATACAGCTACGTCTGAGTAAAGCTGCAGTAACACATGCTTCAGGGGACAGCAGCTGCTTGAGAAAGTGCCTGGGTGTTCCTCAGGCTTGTGCAGCCCGTGCTGAAGTATATACTGTCACAGCCTTAGACAGCCCTAAGTAGTATCCATTCAATCTAGATTAAAGCTAATGTGACTATGTATACACAAGCCAAATCACAGCACGGTCATACCCTTAGGCACAAACAGCTTCACTCCTGTGGGCAGCCTATTTACTTCTTCTCTCCCATGCTCCAGCCCTTGTTAATTCACAGGGGCCTGACACAACAGCTCCTGAAATGAATGTCAAAACTCCCATTAACTTGCATGGGCAGAAGTCCAGCCCATTTTACTTTCTATTAGAGTTCAATCCTCTTCAGATACAGATCCTTTATATTTTCCGCCTCCTCTTTCTTCCCAGTGCAACCCTCCTGGTATCTTCCAGATGCCTCCTTCTTGGCAGCCAGAGGTCATCCAAAGGCAGCGGAACTGAGAAACGTGCAGCCCCTGGGGCTCCAGTGTTTGGCTATGTCTACAAGATTCTTGCTCATAGAGTGGTGTGAGCTGCTGTATAGGATTAGGACTCCTGTAGTCCTACTCAGATGGTGGTGCTGACGAGGATGGACTTCTTGCCCAAGCTGGAAAGCAATGTTAGTAATAATTTGTGTCCTGGTGCCAACCCCTCTCATATGTCCTTTCGGTCTAATCGGTGCAACCTGACACTCAATGTGATCCTAAATTTGGCTACATGAGAATGTTTTTTCATCTGCTTCATACACATATCGCTACTGAGATATGTTGATGTATTTATGCTTTTGCAGTTAAATCTTTCTTTTCTTAACTGGCTAATTTAAAACTTACTTTTTCCTGAGTGAGGTCAAACTGCTAATGCTTCAATAAAACCCCTCAAAAATTATGAATACTGACATAACTTAGATTCTTTAAAGTATAATTGTAGATTGGATTAGTTGAACTGGAAATCTCACAAGTTTATAGTCTCTTGAAATATTTATTTAACTATTGGTGACCCCAAAAATTTCTTTTTGGGCACATTTCAACCCCTGTATTTCTGATTCTAAACAGGCTCAGAAAGTGCAAAGACAAGTGAAAAGTGTGTAACTAACTCATTCTCTCTGTGTCACTATTTCAGTTTGAACTCATTTTTCTTTACTGTGTATAATTTGACCTGTACCAAATAATTCAGATAAGATCCTCTAAATGTTTCATATGGTGCCTCTAACAAATCTCCTGCACAGCTAGATATATCTTCCTTTTTCAAGCTTATTGGCTAATAATCATTCTTTTGTTGACTAATACTCTCAAACTATATGATTTTCAGTGGATTGTACTCTCATTTTCTGAGCATCCAGTTTGAAGCTTTTCAGTTCTATTTGTGGGAGTACTGAGTAGCATCCCTGCATATTGTATTATGTTCGAGCTCTGAATAAAACATAGATGTTAGCCACATCCATTTGGACACCTAAACTGTTGGATGAGTGCTTGAAATAGCACAGAAGAAATAAGGATTAGATTCACTTGTTGACCTATGGGGATGCAAGAAAATTTAAAGGAACTGCTCAAATAATGAACACTGTTTATCCCATACAATAAATGAGGAAGGTATCCTGTGGAAAAGGATAGGTTCCAGACCCTATTACTAAAGACTGTACCATAATGTGTCTCCACCAGAGGGACAGATTTAGATTTCATATGCATAAGTAACCTTAACTGTATTTCTTTTTGAAGTTCTTAAGTCTTAATCTTAATACTGGTCTTTGCCTGTAAAATTTGTATGTTAATACTAAACCAATTTTCTTTTAATTTTATTTTAAGATATGCTTATTGTGTTCAGGCTTCTAGCAAAGAAATAAATAGAATGATCCATTTTAACTCTATCTCAGCAGCATATGAAACAGCAGGTAGAAAATACACCATATTTTTTGAAAGTACATACAGAAAGATTAGTCAGGGAGATGTATTGCTAGTAAGGGAACAAATCTGACCCCAGAGAGTCTGAGTTTAACCTTTCAAGCATTCCTCCTACTGAAATTTGTGAACACTACCATGAAGAGTGGTTCACTGTATATTTGTACTTTTCCTGTATTATATATAGATTTAATACCCCACAAAATAAAAGTGCTGAACCATCTCTGGTATTTATTGTGCTCCTAAACTATTAAGAGTTAAGTATGACAGATGCCCTCCTCTTCTAACTACAGAAGTTTTTTTTCCCAGCTCAATCACAGAGCATTTCCATTAAAAGCTGAAGACCCTGTCTCTAACCCTGGCAATACCTTCTCCACATGATTAATTATTTTACACATTCTGTAGTCCATTAGGGAAGTGTCTGATGGCCTCAGGACACAGATATCTGGCCTTTATATGCATTATTTTGCCAACCTCTTTTTCTTCTCTGTCCTTTTGCAGTGAAATAGAAAACAACATATTACTTTGGTTTTCATTACCATGTTTGTTTCATCTATTTCTAATTAAGATTTTTCATAAAAGTCATTAACTTGCACTTCCAATAATTTATTTTTGTAAAAATTCAAATATCTTATCCAAAGATAAATATTTTAGCAAATATCAGGTAGTTCCAGAAAAATACGTAAGATCAATGAAGTCTGTAGAAATATGCGTACCTCTTACTAGAAGACAGGATCAAATATTAGTTTCAGTAATGAGAGTGTAAACTAGACAAAAAGGTGTGGCTATTGAGATCAACAGCAGCATAATGGAGAACAACACTATGTTTCCAGTCTGTGCTGCTGATGTTCAATGGTCTGTTGTCTTCTGCTTGGGTAGTTCTAGTAGGAAAAAAGGACGTACCTGAATTTTAACTGCTGTGGTAATAGTTAACTCTGCCCTGCAAAATACTTTCCTCCCTTTTTGCATTTCAGATACAAAATGATAAGCTTTTATAAGAGAAGCACAGGGCGAATTCTAAGATATTTCCTACACTGCCACATACCAGAACTGGAGAAAACAAATATAATCCTGGCTGCAGTGAAAAATCTTGCCAAAACTCCCTATCATTTCAAAACAATCCAGATTGCACCCAACACACCGGTTTGAAGACAGAAATGTCACAAAATCTTACTGAACTTTTTTTCTTGCATCAGAAGAATACATACCTTTCTTTCCTCCAACATTCTGAAAATTGGACCAGTGTTTAAATAAGTTGGTTTTGTTTACGATAGAAGAGAGTACTAAAGTATATCTTACATATTGATTTATTGGGGTTTTGACTTTAGGATTTTGGTATTCTTTTTTCCATCTATTGTAAAACACCTTATCCATCTGAATAATTGCAACAGACAGTGAATATGAAAAAAATAAAAGATAAAAAATGTTATTCTGATATCAACTTAACCATATCCCAAAAACCATTTAAATTTAAACCTGGAAGTTTCAGACAAAGTAAGATTTTTTTTTTTTTTTACCTTTATAGCTAAATTACACTTGTCAGAGATCATGGTTATCAAACTTCAGAGCTCAGGATATTTTCATTCCCAGTTGTAGATAACAAGAGCTGAGGCAAATACACTGCATAAGAGGACTGGATATGAAGATGTTGATCTCTCCCCAGATGAAGTTATGGTGACTATACACCTCACTTTGGACCCCCATCTAGGTGCCTAAATATAGGTGGAATGAACACAGCTTTCAGCCACATTACTTCATTTTCTTAACGTTATTTTCCACAAGTTGATTTGACTAAATCCCTTTTAGGAGAGATGGAGAACCTGCCCGATGGAAAATCCTTGCAGGCCAGGGTTAAAATGCCCTGCATAAGTTCTTCCCAGTCTTGCCCCTAATGAACACCTTCCATGAAATTTCTTGTGCTGTAGTAAGTCAAGATCACTTCTGACCCACACCATCATTAAAAAAAATCAACTTCAGTCTCACAACTTCATCCGCTGACATTCTAAATTGTTCTCTACAGTCAAATTCCTAATGCTTTGACCAGTTTGTTTTCAAAGAGAGGTTTATATAAGTTAAGTCTAATCATCTACTAAGTAGACTTCAATATCTGAGTGAGTCATCTTTTGTTCACCTTAAAGTTAGTGAAGAAGTGATGAGAAATAAACACTTCTAGACTGAGATTAATCTGGCTTATTCCAGAGATCTACTTTAAGACGAGATAAATCACAATCTGTGGGTGACAGTGTCTCTTCATTGATTGTTCTGGGAGTTTAACAGCTGCTTTAAATGTAGACATAATAGACATCTACATTTGGTCAGTTAAAACACACAAGAGTAGGCAATTGTTTTCTGAATTCTGGATGCATCTACAAAATAACTCTGTCTTGGGATTTACATGTATAAAAACTTCAGTTTTCTGGTTTTATATCTACCAGAGCAAACTGGAAACAAAAAAATTAGTCCAAAGACAATTTTGACATTCATTCCACCAAACTGGAATGAAAAGCAAAAACACTGACTTTCCTTATGGAATTAAAGTTCTTTAATAATGATATGTGGCCCATCACATTTTTTTCTCTAAACAATGTAAAATTTTAACATAACATTTAAAATATCTTAATAGAACATAAGGTTAAAACTTTTGCCTTCAAAATCAAACAAAGAAGTTGAAATAATTCATTACAGACTGATTCAGAAATCTTAAGGTAGACAGCTAAAGTAGGACAGATGCACCACACCCTAGACATGCTGAGTCCTCTCTACAAGGTATAGCTGACAAGTTCGCATTCAGACATGTGAAAAAGAGCCCGCTCCCCACGATTATGCCTACAGCTCTTGGAGTTTGACCCTGCCAACTGTCTCTGGACCGCTCACAGCAGGGCAGGCAGCGTGGGAGCCTTCCCCAGCCTGTGCTTCTGCCTCGACGGTCAGTCAGGCAAGGACTTTGGGTATCAAAGCTGTTCTCTGAAAGTATTGGTGGCTGATGCTGGTGGCTCAGAGCAAGGAGTATTGAAAGCTCCCCTGGCAGGGATGAGGAGAGAAGCAACAACCGCAGGCCAGCCTGCTTACTCTCACAATTGTCCTCTCTCATTTTCTTTTAGAGGAAAGTTCTCTTTGCTTCCTACTCTCTACCCTTTCTCCCTTTCTCCTCTACTTTTTTTATTCCTGCCCTCTCCGGCACATTACACCAATGCCACAGAAAGCTTCTGAATTGCATGCAAATCAGGACATAGAATTTGCACTCAGTTAAGTAAAAGCGGTAGATGCAATTCAAGTGTTTTTCTTGCTTAGGTAAGTTGTTCATCCCCAGATACAGTGTCTTCTGGGAAGGCAAACACCATGCCAGCTAAAAAAAAAAAATACTTAAAAGGGAAAAGGCATTCTTTTTTCTGTTTTTACAGTCTGTAGCCATCACTGACTATAGCACGGACTGTATACATGACACACCCCTGAACACAGAGCCAATAGTTTTAGTTTCCATTCTGGAACCAGTCAAGAAGCTAAATACATTCCTGACTAGCTCAGAGACACTCCTGGCTCTTTATTATAGCATGTTGATACTACATCTGGAGCTGTTCATTAATACATTTTAAAGACATACTTAGTCTTAGTTATAGCAGATGTGGCATTGGAAATGATCTGCCATTCCACCTCAGCTTCTCTTTGCTCTTTGAACACCTACGTTACATTTTCATTTTAACAAGATTTTCACTTTAATTTGATTTTTCAGATATCTGCTAGGTGTTGTTTTTTTTCTTTTTATTGCTTTTTCCATTATAGCCAGGTGTGTAAGTGATTAGTTTAGACAAATTTCAGAGGGTGTTGGTTTTTTTTTTTTAAGATCATAGACCTATAGGGAATATGTAGCTAATTTAAAATGCTTCACAGATTTACACTGAAAGATGCGCCATAAAAGAATGACACTACAAGTTACATCAAACAAGCAAACATTTGTTATGGGGACAGTAAAATTTACTTTTCACAAAAGAAGCCTACAGTAATAATGCATTCAATTCTATTTCCCAGAATGCTTCTTAAGTATGTTAATAAAGTCTTTATTGTGTCTGCTTATAAAAGTCACCACCATTTCCCATTAGAAAGTCTCTGTTTATTCATCAAACATTTACTGACAGTGACTGCTGGGAGCAGGCTCAGATTTCCACTCCATTACACGTTTGTGGCATAAAACACATTAATTATAGATATATTACAATATTCAACTCATTGAGGAAAAATTAGATGATCAAGGCTCATTTTCCTTGACAATAAGCAAGTTAATGAAAATACTAATTACCTGATGATGAAGTGGAGCCTTCACGATTGAACGCTTAGCATCTGTAGAAGAGCTCTGTGAATCTAGCACAGAATATTAAAGCCAGAAGCACTGGAAATCTAAAGGGTGGTTCATGAGGTCATCATGTGCCCTTTAATCACAGGACAGAGAGTAGTTAGTTCATAACATAAACTTTTATATGCAGCTTTGATGGATGTCATGAAAAGCCACATAAGCATAGTGTTCATTTAAAAGTAATTATTTTCGTAAACTGATAGTTTTTGAATTAGTAGATACATTGCCTAGCGCAACTTTTTTAAAGGAGCTATGGAACCTAGCAATGATGAATTTCAGTATATAGAGGCACGAGAACACAGGAATGAAGAAGAATAAGGCACAGCCATAAGACTTCCTTTTTCTTCATTTTCTCTGGTTTCAGAAAAAGTCATAATCAAAACTAATGGCATATGAAGTTAAACCGTTTCAAGTTCAGGAAATTTCTTCTTATTTATTTATTTTTATTACAACCACTTTTGCTTTTCGGCTTGTATAATTCCTTTTACCATTTCCAATTTAGAGTGTAAATTGGAATCACTAAACCAGTGACATCATCCTTTGGTTTCTTTCCAAGCCCAATTTTACTTCTCATCTGCTTTTGATATTTTACCAATACATTTGTGTAACTGTTGGGGGTAGAAGGCTCCCTTCACTCTGGACTGTTCACACTGTCTGTTAAAGACAGAAGTATCATTTATGTTTACTCAGTTTAGTTCATTTTTTCCCCAACTACTGTTCTTGATAACAACTTTTTAGCAATTACATATTCCTAAATGGGATTTTCCTGAACTGCTAAATAGTAAATAATAACAAAATATTCTCAAAGTATTGTTTCTTTTCTGAGGGTAGTAATAATAATGTTTAATTAACAAATTCCCTTCTTAAACTTTCTGTAAGCATCAGCACTGTATCACCTGATAAAATAATATGATTATCGTCTATCTGTCCCAGAACCCTGTGGTAAATCATGGATGAAAATATCTTCAGTGTGATTTATTCTACTAGCACCTATTTTTTTAATACATTGTTCTTCTTGTGAAAACATAAAACTATGTAAACTTGACAACCTCCTTCCTAGGAGCAGGATAGTAGGGAGTTTGCGGAGCACAAATAACCATATTGGTGAAGATCTCTACACTGTGGAAATACCATGCAGGTCTTGAGTTCACTTTTCATCTTCAAGCACCTTACATTTAAGTTTGCAACATGCAGTTTATGTCCTTGGTGTAGACCATTACGACTGCTTTGTCTGTAGTACCATACTAAAGCAGCCACCTGATATCACTTCCCGTGTAACAGGAAAAATCTCTCTGTAACAACAGTCCAACATCTTTCCAAAGCATTCAAACAGTCAGTTCTGAAATAATTTTGAATAGATTTCTTTAAAATGCTCCATCCCTCCTGTTGCTTGTAATACGTTTTTGTATCACTTCCTCAGAAATCACTGGCAATGGACTTATATTGAAATTAATAGAATGAGCTTTTAACTTGGTAAAACATAGTAAGACATGCAACTCAAACTTCTCTTGTTATTGGTGTTTATCATGTCTCTCTCTACATGTGGAATTGTATTGAAGCTTACATTTTATATCCCTGAGTTTTTCCTGAAATGGGACTCAAACAGCATGAGTACTATGATTACTTTGAAAACTAATCAGGAAAGTACCAGGAAAAAAGCAGCCACAAAAGTTTCCACTGTCTAGGCGGCAGGTAAGATTTAGCAGAAGCTTTCCTCAGAATTGTTATCTAACATTAGTTATGTTTCTTTGTTTTGCTGACTGGCTAAACCCACTTTATACACTAAAGAGGGCCAAGGAGAATATTTAGACTGAAAAGATGAAAACTGTACTTCTTACATTAACACTCTCCACCATCTTCTCTTCCACAACAACTATATCCCATAGGTCTTTTATACCAGTTTTTTTGGACACTTCATGGTCTTACAATTCCACAAGTCTATTAGGAACATTTAAAATGGCTGCTTTACTTCAGACATAATACCCACCTATTTTGCATCTCACAGTTGCCAGCAGTGACTGCTAGGAGAACAGAACCAAGGATACATTTCCATGAGCTTCCTCTCTCAGCTTTCAGAATTCTACAGGGTGAATGCTGCTCATCATCTGACACTTCTCTACACAGTTTGTATTTCGTTTACTATAACTTAGATATGCAACAAAAATGGAAACTAAGCCTATCACCTAATCTATTTTCGCAGTCTAAAATTTATGAGCCTCACATTTTTCAAAATAGTTTCATAGCAAAGTTACGGGCTACAATCACAAACGGGCTATAAGATCAGCATTGCAGTCATAACTTCTAGCAATCTTACTGCTTATCCAGCGTACAGGAAGAAACAGGTACCTAAAAACATGTGCACATGAACGACAAGCCACCTAAGTCATTGAGTGAGAAATGCCGTGGAGAAGGAGGTAACTTTAAGCTTCTATATTAAGTGCATATATTCAGACTAGAAGGGAAACACACATCCATATGGCCTTTATAATCCTGAAGCCAGCTCCAAGTACAGGTCACTCATTAGAGTTAGGTTTTTATTCTGAAGGAAACAGAAGAAGGAGAGATGTTGACTCTTTTTATAGTGTATAAAGTAATGCTTACTTGGAAAACAGGTTATGAGGATTCCAGGCCTTTCCCATGGGCTTTAAGCCCCATAAACGTATGGGGAGAGGTATTGGCCAGATAATATAGGCAAAACAGTTAGAGGAATATATGAAACTTGTTGCGGTTCAGGCATGAGATAGATGTGTTGTACAGTGTTATCAAGCGTTATCAAGACTTGAGTGGTTCTTCCCACCTCCTCTGCAAGAATGTAGACAACACGTGCTACACATACATCGCTCAGTATAATTATCCTGTCCCTTAGGCTGTGTGGTACAGAATGGCTTGCATCCATTCTGCTAAGGAATAACCCCCTTAAGGCCAACTGGCCACCTTCACAGTGCACGACTTCACAGGACAGCTATGACGTAGTCGCCATCACAGGAACATGGTGGGACGACTCGCATGACTGGAGTGCTGCAATGGAGGGCTATAAGCTCTTCAGGAGGGATAGGCAAGGAAGGAGAGGCGGTGGGGTGGCTCTGTATGTTAGGGAGTGTTTTGATTGTATAGAGCTCAATGATTGTGACGACAAGGTTGAATGCTTATGGGTAAGGATGAGGGGGAAGGCTAACAAGGCGGATATCCTTCTGGGTGTCTGTTATAGACCACCCAACCAGGACGAAGAAGCCGACGAAGCATTCTACAAGCGACTGACAGAAATCTCACAGTCGCAAGCCCTTGTTCTTGTGGGGGACTTCAACTTAGCAGACGTCTGCCAGAAATATAACACAGCAGAGAGGAAACAGTCCTGGAGGTTCCTGGAGTGTGTGGAAGATAACTTCCTAACACAGCTGGTAAGGGAGCCTACCGGGGGAGGTGCCCTGCTTGACCTGCTGTTTACGAACACAGAAGGACTGGTGGGAGAAGTGATGGTCGAAGGCCATCTTGGGCTTAGCGACCATGAAATGATAGAACTCTCAGTTCTTGGTGAAGTAAGGAGGGGGGTCAGCAAACCCACTACCATGGACTTCTGGAGGGCAGACTTTGGCCTGTTCAGGACACTGGTTGAGAGGGTCCCTTGGGAGACTGTCCTGAAGGGCAAAGGAGTCCAGGAAGGCTGGACCTTCTTCAGGAAGGAAATCTTAAAGGCGCAGGAGCAGGCAGTCCCCATATGCCTTAAGAAGAGCCGGTGGGGAAGACAACCGGCCTGGCTGAACAGGGAGCTTTTGCTGGGACTCAGGAAAAAAAGGAGAGTTTATCGCCCTTGGGAGAAGGGGCAGGCAACTGAAGAAGAGTACAAAGATCTCGTTAGGTCATGCAGAGAGGGAATTAGAAAGGCAAAAGCCCAGCTAGAGCTCAATCTGGCCACGGTCGTAAGGGATAACAAAAAACACTTCTATAAATACATTAACAACAAAAAGAGAGACAAGGAGAATCTCCATCCTTTACTGGATGCAGGGGGGAACATTGTCACCAAGGATGAGGAAAAGGCTGAGGTACTTAATGCCTTCCTTGCCTCAGTCTTTCATAGCCACACCAGGTATCCTCAGGATATTCAGCTCCCTGAGCTGGAAGACAAGGATGGAGAGCAAAATAAACTCCCCATGATCCAGGAGGAAGCAGTTAACGACCTGCTGTGCCACCTGGACACTCACAAGTCTGTGGGGCCTGATGGCATCCACCCAAGGGTGCTGAGGAAGCTGGCGGAGGAGCTTGCCAAGCCGCTCTCCATCATTTATCAACAGTCCTGGTTAACAGGGGGGGTCCCGGATGACTGGAGGCTTGCCAATGTGACACCCATCTACAAGAAGGGCCGGAAGGAGGATCCAGGGAACTACAGGCCTGTCAGCCTGACCTCGGTGCTGGGGAAGATTAGAAGAGATTCATCTTGAGGGCACTCACAGGTCACATGTAGGAACACCAAGGGATCAGGCCCAGCCAGCACGGGTTCATGAAAGGCAGGTCCTGCTTGACCAACCTGATCTCCTTCTATAACCAGGTGACCCACTCAGTGGATGAGGGAAAGGCTGTGGATGTTGTCTACCCGGACTTTAGTAAAGCCTTCGACACTGTTTCCCACAGTATTCTCCTGGAGAAGCTGGCGACTCGTGGCTTAGACAGGTGCACTCTTCGCTGGGTAGAAAACTGGCTGGACAGCTGAGCCCAGAGAGTTGTGGTGAATGGAGTGAAATCCAGTTGGCGGCCGGTCACAAGCGGAGTCCCCCAGGGCTCAGTTTTGGGGCCGGTCTTGTTTAATACATTTATCGATGATCTGGATGAGGGGATTGAGTGCTCCCTCAGCAAGTTTGCAGACGACACCAAGTTGGGTGGGAGTGTTGATCTGCTCGAGGGTAGGAAGGCTCTGCAGAGGGATCTGGACAGCCTGGATCGATGGGCCCAGGCCAACTGTATGAGGTTCAACAAGGCCAAGTGCCGGGTCCTGCACTTGGGTCTCAACAACCCCATGCAACGCTACAGGCTTGGGGAAGAGTGGCTGGAAAGCTGCATAGTGGGAAAGGACCTGGGGGTGCTGGTGGACAACCGGCTGAATATGAGCCAGCAGTGTGCCCAGGTGGCCAAGAAGGCCAATGGCATCCTGGCCTGGATCAGAAATAGTGTGGCCGGCAGGACTAGGGAAGTGATCGTGCCCCTGTACTCGGCGCTGGTGAGGCTGCACCTCGAATCCTGTGTTCAGTTTTGGGCCCCTCACTACAAGAAGGACATTGAGGTGCTGGAGTGTGTCCAGAGAAGGGCAATGAAGCTGTTGAGGGGTCTGGAGCACAAGTCTTATGAGGAGTGGCTGAGGGAACTGGGGTTGTTTAATCTGGAGAAGAGGAGGCTGAGGGGAGACCTTATGGCTCTCTATAATTACCTGAAAGGGGGTTGCAAAGAGGTGGGTGTTGGTCTGTTCTCCGAAGTGACAAGTGATAGGACAAGAGGAAATGGCCTCAAGTTGCGCCAGGGAAGGTTCAGGCTAGATATTAGGAAAAATTTCTTTACTGAGAGAGTGGTGAAGCATTGGAACAGGTTGCCCAGGGAGGTGGTGGAGTCACCATCACTGGAGGTGTTCAAGGAACGTGTGGACGTGGCACTGCGGGACATGGTTTAGTGGGCATGGTGGTGTTGGGTTGATGGTTGGACTTGATGATCTTACAGGTCTTTTCCAACCTTAATGATTCTGTGATTCTGCGATTCTGCAACATTTGGTCCTGCAGCTTTCTGGGCTCCATGCGCTTCCCTTGTGACCCTGGAACATAATAATTACGCTTTGGGTTTTTTTCAGATCAGACTGTCCAAAACAGTATGCATCAGCCCAGCAAGGTGGTGTTTTCATAGCGTGATGTCAAAGTATCTGTCAGATACTTCAGATAGGGCTTGAGTTGCCTAAGGATGCAAAGCCTAGTGTTGGAGGACTGTGTAGGTCAAAGGGAACCAAACCTGCATATAGTCTTCTATATATTGTCAGCCAAAGTGAACTACCTCCAGGATGACTTTTGGGGTTTGCTTCGACAAGGCCTAATTGGTCACTCTGAGAGCAATGTCAGGGGCAAACTGAGATGGCACTCAGTTACTCAACAGTGTAGAAAGTATTTTAAAATCACCGAGATCACTCCTGCCATATTCTCTTTCTGCTTTGACCTGTTCTCACTTTGTTTTCACATCCTTCTGTCACAGATCAAAAAGCACCTCTTCAACACCTTTGTGCTCTGTCAACAGCCCAAATTGGAATTGCGAGTAGCCAAGCATCTAGTCCCTTAGCTCTTTTACTCAAGGCCATGTTTACATACACTATTGCTTTTTTACATTCTTTCACATTTAATTCATTTTTCCAATGCTTACAATTCTTTGTAAATATTGCTGTAGCTTTATTCATGTCTTACTGTTTCACAGAGGAACACATCTCCTGAGAAGAACCATACATTGAGAAAAAACCTCTTTATCAGTGCAAAGAAGAAATATCAAATCGCATTATATGCAATAGCAAGTTTTGATATAGAGAACGCAGACACATTTTTGCATTGTGATGCAAAAAGCCTTCACACCAGTCCTATAATCTAAATGTTGGATCTGGTGTTCCCATAGACAGTAGTGTGCAGTAATCATAGGGACAATATCTATAGTTTAATCTTTGTAAAAGATCCATCCTTGGTGTGCTAATGTGGATCTACCCAAGCAACTTAAAAGCTTCAGCAGAGTTTAACAGAAAAAAATAGATTTCGACCATGTGAAATCACACTAAGTATTTTCAAAAGAAGTTTTGCAAAGCAGTTCCCACCACTTTCATAGACTATAAAATTGGCCATATTTCACTTGGTTCAATAGTCAGAATTCTCATTTACCACAACAGGAATTCTAGTAATTCCCTGTCACCAGGTCAAGTCAGTATGATGCGATATTTCTGCCTCCATTTCAAAAGCAAAAAATTTAATCTCAATTGAAAAACAGCATTCAAAATGATGGGTAAGGTAGAAAACAGACACACCTATTTTTTTGTGTCTACATTAAACACAGTAGGGTAGATTTTTAGAAAGTTTGTCACATGGATGACATAGGATATCATGACACATGATTACATTTCTGACAAAGAAATAAGCAAAAAGGCACCTTCAGGCAACATGAAGAGGGAACTGGTGACCACACATGGTCGATATGGAATACCCTTTTCCGCACAAGCAGAACAAACTCTCCTAAACTTTGTTTTAGTTATGGTTCAACATCAGCCACTATTACAAATTGTGTGAAACCCAGTCCACCTTTCCAAGGCATATTTATTTCTCATGTTTCTCACGTTTCACCAACCTCAGCTGACTGTCTCGGATCCTGACAGTGAAGAGATTTAGGTGAATGCCCTGGGCCATGCTCAGACTTACCTGTAGTAGTTGTCCACAGTTCCAGAGATCACAGGTTTCCTTGTCAAACTTCGACAATGAGGACATGCCACACCACATGGGCACTCTGCCAGATTCAGGACCTCAGAAATGCTTTCTGACCTGGAAACGTGAGCAGAGCCATACAAATTAAGTTACAGTAGACACCTCAGCATGGGGCTCAGTTGCCTGAACATACACATCTGGTCCCATTTGAAATAACCCAGACTCTCCCTTTTACTCTCGACCTGCAGTTCCAGGAGGACATAAGTTTTCTTCAGGTCCTATGTCATATCTGGCAATCCTGCGGAGTTGTCCCACATGTCCTATAACATGTCTGATGGCACTAAAGACTTCTGCTTTAAAAACTTTCCTAAATTTCTGACTAGTGTATAAAATTAGACAAGAAGAATCCAAATCATGGTGTACAGTCCCTCCACAGCTCATTTTGCATTTTTAGCCAGACTTTCAGGTGTATTTAGATGTTTACATGAGAGGATGGGATACCAGAATGATTTTTCTAAAGAGCTTAGCAGTTTAGGTGTCTATTTTCCATTGAGGTCAAGAGAACTTGGGCACCTAACACATTAAGTAGTTTTAAATATTTTATCTGCATCTCTCAATAATTTATATTTTTAGAAATCTTACCTCTTGCAGTAAAAATGTACTGGTATTAACAGCTTAAGCCTACTCACATTTTCCAGTAAAAGACAAACTAATAGCAGAAATCAGTCAGGTTTCTCCTTTTACACACCAGCTTCAACTCCTTTTATATTTTACTCCATCCCCCAAAAGCCTGAATAAAAACCCATTTCGTTTTATAGGGTTCAACAGCCTGTATGAATTTCAACAAAGAGTGGAAACAAATTCCAGTTGTGCAAGTTCTTTGAAAGACCACTCAGCCATCTATGCTCTCATTCTCGGGGTTATTGTATCATCCTGGGTATGACTCTCTTTCCTGTGAGCATTAATTACTACAGCAGTGATTACCCTTCTTTTATACTTTTCGGAAAGGGGTGTGATTCCTTAGAAGACATTTTTATATTGCTTACATTTGCTTTGTATATTTTTCGAATTTTGATTGCACCTCTCAATCCCATGTACATGAAAATTTACTATGAAGAAGACAGTAGAATAATACTGAAAAAAACTTATTTTTCCATGGAGTGAGGGAGCAAGGAATTAGGTCCCAGTACAGATTTCCAAGTGTGCTAGAAATGTTCAGCTTGGGAATTAATGCTGCCCATTGTCACATGAGTGTTGTGTTCTCTTGATTGCGTCAAACCACAGGCATGTCACATTCTTCTGCAGTCCTTGCTGAGAAATTTACCACATTCATAGCAGATTTGCAATCAGAATATTCTAATGATGCCAAATCCTGAATCTTACCAATGGAAAACCAGGGATGCTACATGACACACACTACGTCACCATTCTCCATGTAGTTTGTCTTGTATCAGAAACTCAGAGTAAAAGCTTGCATGACTCCTCAGTAATACTGCCCCAAAAAACCAAGCCATCCCTCCTTCACAGATATCTGTGATTCATATAGAAGACATTTTCCCACTGCTAACATATTAGATATTTCTGAGAGAAGCATATTTTTCTTCACTAGTTTAATCTCTAACACTTTCAAAGTCTTCAGAGGCTTAGTGCCTAGCTCTAGATATTTGTTAATGTGATTTTTCTGACCTGAACATTTTTCTATAATTTTATCCCTCCAGCACGGCATGTTACATTTAAGTTAAAAAGACTGTGGGGATAAAAAGAAGGAATTATTGTGCTAGAGTTTGAAGTTAAATTCCAACGTTTACAAAGAACAAGTTGAAAAAAAACCTTTAATGTCCTAATTCATAAAGATGTTAATTTTGACAGCTAAAGTGTAGTATTAGCACAAGAATGAAAGGACAGAAGGAAAATAGTCTTCTTTACCTCTAAAATGCATTCTTCTTTGTATGTAGCAGGTGCCCCAACACACGTTATACTGCCTGCTTTAATTTGTCTTTAATATCAGATGTGCCTTATTGATTTCTCCTGTGTATGTTTTCATTCTGAATAATTCAGAGGCACAATTTTTTTCCATTATGGTCAATAGCCAGAGAAAATTCTGAAGATAATCAATTGCGCTCTGCCTGATGATTACTAGTGTTGATATCCCCCGAAGTGAGGGAGTCGGAAAGGCCAGGGATAATATGACACAACAGTCAATCAGTGCAATCAGTGGAAGTATCAACACTGGCTGTAGAATGAGAGCCAGATCCGTGCCAAGGATCCATAACGGCTCCTAAAAGTTCAGATGCTTGACTTGTCATATGCCACAACAGATGGACTATGTAAGATTAGATTCAAAAAGCCTTCCTGTCTCCTCTCTTCCCCTTTCTCAAACTGATAGGATCATAAAACAGCTGTGTGGTCTGATTTACATAACACTCAATTTCTCCATTTTATTTTTTTCTGTTTTTAAACTTTCCTAATAACAAATACCTTCAAAGAAATAAGCAGGATGAGCACTTGGCCAACACTCACAAAAACAGATGATAGAAAGATTATTTTGATTTAGACCTAATGCTGATTGGTAATGTCTTTAGCTAGAGACCACATATGACCACCCTAGTAATTACCATCACATCCTTCCACATAATCAGGGCACCTCACATTCAATTTATAGTGAAAAAAATGTATTTTTTTCGGTGTAGAAATCTAATGCAGTTGCCAATAGTAGCTGACAAATGGTAGTCCTAACAGTGTGTAGCTACTGACTTGAGGTTTGATGCAACTTCAGCTGAAGTGAAGGCAAGAATCTGATTGACAGTAAGCACACAGAGATATACACACACACACACATATATATATATATATGTATGCTCAGGTGGCTAGCTCTAGTGAGTCTCCTAAGTAAAGCTATAGGCATGCAGGCCAGTGAGCAGTAGCTACGTACCTCACCACTTCTATTACTTAAATTCATAAAACAGCAATATATGGAATTAAACACTAAATAGCTTATAACTAAATAGTTTAATGACAATCCAATGTGTACAAAGTAAAGGAGTAAATTGGCAGCACTAGCTCAGTTTCCTATGGATAAGTTATTTATAAATGTCTCTGTGATTTATTATTAATCTCTTTATGCAATAATCACTCATGCATATAAACATGGTTAAGCTTAAAAATTATATTCTGATTCATGTTTCTTTACAAAAGAAATGTTTTGAATATGGAACTCAAATCATCACTATTTTAAAGGTTTTGAAGACATTAAAGTGAAAAATTATGGAAAATATAATTTTCAATCATTTCAGGTTTCTTTAATATTTTGCTTTTCATCAAGATATTATGGAAGAAATTAGACAGGACTCTTACTCTCAGTTAAACATAAGACAGCTAATGTGAAGCAATTTTTTAAACTAGAATTAGTTTAATTAGAATTGACATAGTTTGCTTTTAAATCAGAAACCTGGTCCATGAAAAAAACCAAAATATTTTTTTAAATTTATCTCAAAAGTAAAGGTACTTCCTCATAAATATTAATATGCTTTCTATGTTACAAACATGTGATATGCTCCAATTATTTTCATAAAAGTAGGTCACTATGCATTTTACTCCTGTTTTCCGTATTCCCATGATCACAAAACACGTTATGATTCTTGTTCCACAGTCCTGGAAAACACAACCATAAAAGAAGTTGATGTCTAGAACCAAAACTGCAGACACAGTTGGGTTGAAGTTTTTATACGGCAAATGATCCACTCCACTGCAGCAGTATATGAAGCAATAACCATATGCTGCAATTGATTAACACGGGAGTGAAGCTGAGGTACTTAATCAATCAGAAAAGCCACTTATTATGAGTCTATTATAAAACAATAGGGATTTTTACTATTATTCAATGAGCTAAAACATGAAACAGAAGGAAAGAAAAAAAGATAGTGTTATCCTTTTCTGTAGAAAAAGGCTAAGTACCTTTTAGCATCCTTTCCAGCAAGGGGGAAGCAAATGTGGTCAGGCATTGGAACAGGCTGCCCAGGGAGGTGGTTGACTCACCATCCCTGGAGGTATTTAAAAGACATGTGGATGAGGCGCTTAGGGACGTGGTTTAGTGGTGGACTTGGCACTGTTAGGTTTATGGTTGGACTTGATGATCTTAAAGGTCTTTTCCAACCTAAACAATTCTATGAGTCTGTGAGAAACTATATGTGCAAAACTAACTAAAACCAGGGCAGACCCTTTCTCTGGCCTTGGCATGGCACAGCTTGCATCCAGACATCCAGCCAGGGCGCCGTGCTGATTTCTGGGAGAGGCTCCTGCCCATGGTCCCACACCATGCCCAGGCATTGTCAAAGACGGACAGGTCAGCACGGGCCAAGTCCACACCAAGTTCACAACTGTGATTGATAGGGACTAAGCAGCACCGCTCCTCAAGTCTGAGCCTTGGCCCTGTTGGGTTTATAAGGATAAGCCTAGACACTGAGAATAAAGTTGTATCTCTGGCAGATCCAGGAATTGGAGAGTAAAGAAAAGAAATTCAAAGAGGCTGAATGTTTCATGTTTTTAAGACATGTTTCTTGTCAGGACAAAACACATGTTTTCAGACTCCAAGGTCAGGATTCCTTGCTTCTTATTAGAAGTTAGGCATTTTGTTGAAGCTGTCTCTACAGTGAGTGAAGGACAATATGTACTTGCAGAGAGCAATTCATCTCATCTAGCTAGACATCTTAGACAGGGACGAATTGCCTTCTGACGGCAAAAATGCCTCTTTGTCTCCTGTTATGGCATAGTCTCTGTATGCTTTTGTATTGATATCCCTAAAAGTAGGCAAATGCCCAAGATCAGTATAGTTCTCATTTCTTCTTTTCTACTGAAATCTTTTATTGCATTCAGCAATGTTTATCTCCCTCCCTGAAATAATGTGGCTGGATAAGAGTATACTTCAAGACTTTCTGGAAGACCATCAAGTACACCCTTTTCAAACCTCTCCTCCCTTTTCTCTCTGCAGTATTCCTGTTCAGCTACTGGTCTAGATCTGCAGCAGGCAGAGAGCCAAACTTTCCCCCTCCTGCCCCACACAAATGCTAGAACAGTGGCAAGAAAATTGTGTTGTAGTGACAGGTATTACCTCAGTGATACTTCCAGCCCTTGTGAAGCAAAGGCAGAAGCAAAGCAAACTAATATAAGATCTTCTGAACCACAAGTTATGGAAACCATTGAAACATTGGTGTGCAGCTGTCAAGTTTTTCATGTGCACAAGTAATACAGCAAGAGACACCACTGTTTGACTGAAAAACTTTCCTTGCAGCATCCTTTAAGATGCTTAATTCTTCCTCTGACCCCAATCAGTTCTAGATGTTTTATGAGTCATTTGGCAGACTTATCAACAGCCTTCAGAATCTTTTTCAGTCTAAACCAGATTTTTGTCAATACAAAGCAGAGCCACGTTTGTTTCAGGGATTAGTTTAATTTTGTCTGTTCTCATTTGTTCAGAATGTTACAAAAAAACCACAACACTTGATTTTTTACATAGCAATGTTTCTTTATTTCAGAGGGAAGGAAAAAAATTAGAACTTTTTGGCTCTGAGCCTTTGTCAGAAAAGGGCAACCCAAGGGAATCATTAAATGTGGGGTAATCTCTTTGCTCATGGATGTAATATTAATGTAGTTTCTATAGTCTACCTATTAAATGAATTGGAATGAAGGATTTTATCAGACCAAGATACTGTGAATAAAATAAATCTTATATAAAATTCACTAATTAAGTATATTACCACCAATAATGTTGCAGTGAGTACATTAGTAGAAGCTGACTTTCAGGATTGATATATTTCATTGTGGAAATGATACTAGTAGGTTTGAATTTGGAGAGCTAGATTATTTTTTTCTTCTTCATGTGAAGCTGATTTCTTGGTAAAACCTGACATAAAATATGTAGAAGTACATTAAGGTAAGCAACACTAGACTTTTAATTATCGATATCATTTACTGAAAAGTTGGTACATTACCAAACTTCTGTTATTACTCTGAGAACTATCACATTTTTCTTACACTAATATTCTCTTTTATTAATACTGAAGGAGTCTAAGTGAAAACAGTAATTTCACAGACATTTATACTCATCTGAAATCATTTTAAAACGACATTTATGAATGAAGTCTTACAACCATTTTAGTAATATGCTTGATAATCAGGCCCAATATGTCTCATTACCTCTTCCTACATACTGGTTTTAAAACATAATAATGCACTTTCATAGAATGTTTGTTTATTTTTGTATTGTTGTTTAAAACAGTCTATAAAGCTGTCTATAAAAGGAAAACATGCATGCATACCACGCTCAAATACTTGTGCTTGTATTTCTTAGATCAAGGGATTACAGTAGGCACGGGTTCAAGCTTCATTAGAGGACAACTTTAACAACAATACATGTAAACTCCATTCTCCTTAAGGTCTCATAGGATATGTAACCTTCAGACATATTGCCTGTTTCCCTACTTTTCTTCAGTACATACAAATACTGGTGCACAATTTTTTCCCATCAATTTGGTCATGAAGCTCCCTTTCCAAAACCCTCTTCTGTCTTGTCCATTTGTTAGTGTATCACATATAAGGATATATACCATATTTAAGCTCAGCAAACTTCACGTTGTCTGCTGCATCAACATTTCTTTCACATACTCTCATATTCAAACTTGCCTTTTTGCAGTGCTCTGGGCCAAAAGCCTTGTCCCCATAAAAATGTGCCCATAGTGAACCAGGTGGATTGTACCTAAGATTGCATTGAAGTTACCTTTTTTTCCCTTACTTCTCCTTGTATTGTAGTTGTGTTGACATGGATTTTGCACATAGGGGTCACAAATGGGTAAATATCTCAGGTAACAGTGATGGACCATATTTAGGGCGACTACTGGTGCAGAGCTGTAGGTGGAGTAGTACTTCTTGAGGTTTGGAAACAGTTTGGAGCAGGGGTTATAAGTAACTCCACAGTAGGATCTCTCAGCTGTTGGGGATTTATCTCTTAATGGGACCAGACTGGAAATAGAAATAATCAAAGCAATCTGCTCCCCTCACTCTGGTGTTCAGAGTGAGAGCAATGAAGCCATTATCTCTCCATTTCTGGCCACCATTGTCTTCCTCCTTATATCTCCTGGCTCTAGGAGCTGATGGGGGCCCTGGCTGGAAGACAGATGTAGCTGGTAGGTCTCAGTGGCAGGTATGAGCTGCTTATAATGGGGGGAATTCACTGCTGTCAACAACAACAATAAGCTCCAGAGGGGCAAACCATACAGCAAAGTACAACCCAGGCAGGCAAATCAGTTGGCACACAAGATCCAAGCCAAACTGGCAAGGAAACAAAGGGATACTGAAAGTCAGAACAAGCAGCAAGGTAAGTGCCCAGCTCAAGAGGCCTTACAAAGTAAAGCATAAAGTAATTTTTGAAATTTATTAAAACCATGGTTTCACTCTCTGGAGGTTACACTGGATGATTTTACCTTAAAAAATTATGGCATTAAAAATCTATGGAAGATTAGGTATGCTCTCCAAATATACATAGAAACAGACATGAACACTGCCTGCCCTCAATCTACAAAGCATAACTACAATGTTCTTAAGCAATAAAACTTAGCACAGAGGACAGTGGTAGTGCATCCCACTGATTCCTTGCGGGAAGTAATCTGACGTAGACACATCCCAAATCCAAAGTGAATTAGGTGGCTTGTGTGCACAATTGTGTCAAAGTCATCTGTTGCTTTTCTTCTTCTTTACCTCTATTTGGACTGTAAGTGCTTGGAAGCAGGGATTTTCCTTCAGAGGTGTTTGAAAAGGATGTTGTACAGTAGTGGGAAAAAACAAGTAATATCCTAAATAATGGTGATTGGCCATATTTAGACTGCCTCCTCTATATGCCTGTTTGAGATGTATTTCATTCTGTGACCAGAATCACTGCTCTTACACAGATGCAATAATTACTTTCTCTAATCCGTTTGCCATAACACTTAAAATGAGAGTAAATCCACAGACTCAAAGATCTCAGTTCAGATGCCCAAACATAGACGCTAGCTAGTGTTAACTGAGATTCCCAAGAGTATCCAAGACACCCATGTAGGGCTGGCAGATAATTCTAACTTTGTACTCTTGTAACCTTTTTTGTTGCTAACATAAACCTTGTTTTCCTGTTTAGTTTACTTAGCAAAAAGCCTTTAGCTTGAGTCAAGCTGCAACTATTGGTTTGGTATCAGCAAGCACGTGACAAGAGAGACATTCCCATTTACTCCCACTGTCCTGTGTTTTTTCTTGGTTAGAACACAGTGAAGAGGCAACTCCAACTTGGAAAATATCCATGTTTTCGTGTACTTCCTCCATCTTCCCTTTGTTTTTCACCTAATGATGATTGATTTATTCAGCCGTTCTTTAGATCTTAATTTTCCTAAATGTCATATCATAGTTGTTCTCAACTGAACTCTTGCGTTTCGTCTACATCTTTGTTTAAGTGTTGAGCCCAAAACTAAGCACAGCCTTCCCCTGAGGCCTCACCTGCAGTGCGAAATAGTTATCTTCCTATCCTATAAATGACACTCCTGTTAACACATCTGAGAATGCCATTTGCCTCTTTTTCACCAGAGTTGACTGTCACCCCAGTTCTATTTCTGCAGTGCTGCTGTCTGACTAGATATTCTCCATGCTGTTTGTGTGCTCTTGAGCTCTTTTTTGTTGAAGATTCTTACTCAACTCCATCGTACTGATTTGGGGCCAAATATATTTTTAATATAGCAAGAACATTTTTAATTCTGATCTAATACAATTAGATCTTGTCTCCCTTCTCGCTTACAAAAGTCCTGAGATTAGTGTCATGAACAAAATGTACAAATGTAGTTTCACTTCCATCATCCAAGTCATTAATCCAAATCCTGATCGGTACAGACTTCTGCAGGATCCCTTTTGAAATGTTCTCCTCACAATGCAGTTCATAATTATTTTGACCAAAGTTTTCCACCTGTCATGGTTTAAGCCCCGCCGGACTAATCACCACACAGCTGCTCACTCACTCCCCTTCCTCAGCTGGACAGGAGAGAGAAAATATGAGGAAAAGGCTCGTAGGTCGAGATAAGGACATAGGGAGATCACTCACCAACTACCATCATGGGCAAAACAGACTTGACTTGGGGAAATTAGTTTAATTTATTACCAATCAAAATCAGAGTAGGATAATGAGAAGTAAAACCAAATCTTAAAAAAACAACACCTTCCCCCCACCCCTCCCTTCTTCCCGGGCTCAACTTCACTCCCGAACCTCTTCCCCCCCCGAGCGGCGCAGGGGGACGGGGAATGGGGATTGCGGTCAGTTCATCACACGTTGTTTCTGCCGCTCCTTCCTCCTCACACTCTTCCCCTGCTCCAGCGTGGGGTCCCTCCCACAGGAGGCAGTTCTCCACGAACTTCTCCAACGTGGGTTCTTCCCATGGGCTGCAGTTCTTCACGAACTGCTCCAGCATGGGTCCGTTCCATGGGGTGCAGTCCTTCAGGAACAGACTGCTCCAGCGTGGGTCCCCCGCAGGATCGCAAGTCCTGCCAGCAAACCTGCTCCAGCGTGGGCTCCTCTCTCCATGGCTCCACAGGTCCTGCCAGGAGCCTGCTCCAGCATGGGCTTCCCACAGGATCACAGCCTCCTTCAGGCATCCACCTGCTCCAGCGTGGGGTCCTCCATGGGCTGCAGGTGGATATCTGCTCCACCGTGGACCTCCATGGGCTGCCGGGGGACAGCCTGCCTCACCATGGTCTTCACCATGGGCTGCAGAGGAATCTCTGCTCTGGTGCCTGGAGCACCTCCTCCCCCTCCTTCTTCCCTGACCTTGGTGTCTGCAGAGTTGTTTCTCTCACATATTCTCACTCCTCTCTTCTCTGGCTGCCACTTCCCGGTTTTTCCCCCCTTCTTAAATATGTTATCACAGAGGCGCTACCACTTTTGCTGATTAGCTCAGCCTTAGCCAGTGGCAGATCTATCTTGAAGTTGGCTGGCATTGGCTCTATCAGACATAGGAGAAGCTTCTAGCAGCTTCTCGCAGAAGCCACCCCTGTAGCCCCCCCTGCTACCAAAGCGCTGCCACGCAAACCCAATACACCACCTCTCACACACATGTGTAACAGTGATTTTATTCAACTATTTCTCCAATTTGCTCATGAAAGTCCTACATGAGAGTGTTCAGACTGATCCAAAGTTAAATTATGTCACATACTTATAATCTATCATTACATCATACATTGTTTTTTTTTTTTCTCTCTTTTTCAATTAAAAATGAAGTTAGAATGGCTTGCTGTTGAAGACAGGCAAACTTAACTGTGTTTCCCTAATTTTTACCCTCGGTTTAGTTCTAAATGAGTACACCCAGATTACCATTTCAGTTCAAATCAAAGGTATGTTTCTGAAGTAAATCTCCTGATGGTCCTCATGCTTTAGTTCACACTGAGTTGCCTGAATTCCTTCTGGATTAAACTAAACTGGAAAACACCCATCAAAAGCCCACTGTATGTGCTTCATGGGACCAAATGAAAGCTAGTTTCAAGAAAGGCATTGTGTGGACTTAGGGTCTTCCACACCAACTCTGCATCTACATAGCCACTCCTACTGTGTTGCACTACTTGCTGATTTAGACATAGCCTATGTGCCCTTCTTCCAATCTCACTTAGCTTCCATTAATTCCCAAAAGTGATAGCTGAGCAGATGCTTCAGCTAACATCCTATGAATTTGAGGGTGCATTTCATCAGGCTCTGCTGACATGTTATGCTAACTCCTTTGAATTTAGTTTTGTTAATTTGGAAGTGGGAAAAAAAGTATAACGTACTTTCTCTGTGCCTTTCCTTCCCTCTTCAGTACTAAACCGATACTTTTTCTTGCTTTCCCTCTATTTCCTCCTAATGTATCTCTAGAACATTGTCTGGTTGCCTTTCATGTCCCTTGCTAGTTGTTAGTCATTTTGCATTTTAGCCTTCCTGAGTTCATCCCTACACGCTTGTGCTATTATTCTCCACGCACATCCTTATTCAGCTGTCCTTGTTTCCACTTTTAATATATCTCCTTTTTTTTCATTCTTTACTCCTTAAAGAGTTCCTGATTCAGCCACATTGTCTCTTGCTATGCTTCCCAGCTCTCCTTCGCATCAGAATACTTTGCTTTGTGCCTTTAATACAGTCTCTTTCAATAACTGCCAGGTCTCCTGAATTCCTTTATCTTTTATATTATCTTCCCAAGGGACCCTACTTACCAGTTCCCTCAGCTGTTGAAGAGTGCTTTTTTGAAGTCTGTTATGCCTACTCTGCTCTTCTCACTCCTCCCTGTTCTCAGTGCAGTGAACTTGTGATCCCTTTCACCCAAAGTTATATTCCACCATCAGATTTTCAATGAGCTTTCCCCTATTAATCAGGCTCCTACCTAAAAGAGACATTCTTTCTACAGCCCTATCTACAACACCAAATCCTGGACAAGGTGATGCAATGATTAGCAGGCTCCACTACAAAGAGGAGTGTGATGATGATTGATAGACTATGTGCAACCGAATAAATCCATTTCATTCAGCATTGGTAGCTCTTTAGCTGCATTACAGTGGTCAACCCACTTCAGTGACAATGTACAACATTTGGAAGGAGTTCAAAGCACAAAGATGATCAGAGTGCGAGAAAACAGGGACTACAAGAAAAGGTTGACATAATCAGGTTGTTCAGTCTAGAGAAGTCCTGAGAGGTGGAGGGATGGCATTTTCTGTATTTTTAAAAAAAGTAAAATGATCTCAAAGAGAACAAATAATCTGTTCTCCACATCTGTAGCAGTCAGTGGAAAAAGGAATGGGTTAAGGTTGTTACCATAAGGTTCAAGTTAGTCACTGGTCACTTTCTAACAATGAGGATAATAAACAGTAGCATAGATAGCCTGGGGGAGAATGGATTTAAGAACTAGCTATGCAATTATCTGATAGGATACTATAACTACAGTAATCCACTGAAGTCTCCCACCGACAACCAGATCACCCTCACAGCCACACAAAATAGTAGCAGCATCGAACTTCATGCATATATGAAGAGCTCACAGAACAAGGATTAAAAGGAAGCACACTGTGAACAGACAAAAAAAATGGAGTGTCTGATATCCTTGGCACATTTTAAACAGCAAGCAAATAATGAGTTCCAATTTTATCCATCAAGCGTATTCATTCTTACATTTGCCAGTATCCTACTGTACTACACAAATGATGAGAGTCCCCCTCACATACAAACTTTTATTCCCTTAAAAAAAGAATCTTTAAGTCACCGCTGCATAACATTCCATATATAAATATTGCAAGCTATTTTCAAGGACTTAGGGTGAGACTGTGTGTTCAAGGGTTGCAGAACAGAAGACCATGAACCTCTCTGCTCACCACTTTCCTGGTGAGGACCAGACTTCATTACAGTCCCTGTACTCTTCTTGGTGGGTGATATTTCCATCACTCTCTATACTGCGCCTGAGCTGAGGTCCTGGGACACCATGGAGACCAGAGCAATTTTAAGACATGTTGTCAAAATTTTCTTTCTCAGGCTGCCTGCAAAGAAACACCCATCCTTCTACTAGGCAGGTTAGTTGTCACAAGAGGTACAGATGTACCCAGCAGTATACAGATGTGCTCTTGAGACACCCTAAGGAATGGGGTAAGCTGAAAGTTCCCCACTACAGTCTGCCAGCTGGATTGCTGTACTGGGTCTGGCTGAGACAGAGTTTTCCCCATAGTAGCCCTCATAGTGCTGTGCTTTGTAATGGGAGCTGGAAAGGCGTTGATAACATACCAGTGTTTTGGCTACTGCTGAGCAGTGCTCACACAACATCAAGGCTGTCTTTCCAACATTCTCCCCTCATCAGTAGGCTCGGCGTGGGCAAGATCTTGGGAGGGGACATAGCCAGACTGACCAAAGGGATATTCCATACTATATGATGTCTGCTCAGCAATAAAAGCTAAGAGAAGAAGAAGGAAACAGAAGCATTTATTGTTTACATTTGTCTTCCAGAGCAACTGCTACGCGTACTGAAGCCCTGCTTCCTGGGAAGTGGCTGGACATTACCTGCTTATAGGAAGTAGAGAATAGATCTTTTGTTTTCCTTTGCTTCAGCGTGTGGCCTTTGCTTTTGCTGTATTAAACTGCCTTTATCTTGACCTATGAGGTTTTTTCTATCTTATTTTCTCCCCCTGTGTCCTGCTGAGGAGGGGAGTGATAGAGTGGCTTGGTGGCACCTGGCATCCAGCCAAGGTCAACTCACCACAATTGCTAAAGAGTTGCCACAAACTGCACTCCTGTAAGCCAAGTACGAGGAGGGGTGACCATTTGACTTCAAGGTGACTCCTTCAGAAATGGTGCTAGGTGTGGTTATTTCACAGAAAATGAGGCAGGTTCACGAGGCTGAAGGGTCTCAGGCTCCAGGTAGGTCTTCTAAGGCCAGGAGAGCCACCTACATTTGCAGTGGAGTACACGCTGCACCCCACTTTAGTGGAGCACATTAGCGGCATTCCCCAGGAGCTCCAGGAGGCAGAGTGCACGCCTGAGGTGATGTGTCTCCGCATTTTCCCCAATGTGGCGCCATGCCTTCAAGGCACAATTGAGTCCTTAGTGTTTTGTCCAAGCTATTGCTTCAGAGCTTGAATTTATGATATGAACAGAGATAGCATAGCTCTTAACCAAAGTTAATCATCAAATATTTATGTACATTAAATACTACAGTTATTCATAGTCAGAGATAAAAATACTGCTTTTTAGACAAGGCCACCATTTACTGTATGGGTTTTAGTCTTCGATAAATTCCCCAAATCTTCAGTTCTTATTACAAAAATACTCTCCTATGGCTCCTCTTGTATTAGAAAAAATTATCCATAGTTGCTTCTCCAGACTTGGTCTGCTGACTTTGTGCTCAATCCATGTCATTCCTTTCCTTTTCTCCCCGTGGTGGAGAGCATTTCCCTCACAGTTACTACTTTTCAGTTGCTCATATGGTATGGAAAAAAAAAATTGTCCATTTATTTAAAAATATGGGGGGAGGGGGTGACCTTTAGGGACATTTTCTTTTAAATGGATCATCTGAAGATCTGATTTAATGCACTGATAACTCAGGAGCTATGATTTCCAGGAGGGCTGGCTGGACCCCGCTGAAATGAATTTGCCTCTGCCCAGCACAAAGGGCAGAGAATGGAAATGTGGATCCATGGCCTCTAGCTTTTGCACATGTAGACTTTGCACAACTATGGAGGGTGTTCTTCCCTGGGATTCACTTAATTTACCTGCTTAGGTCACGGCTCCTCAAGCAATTGGTCTCATCTACCAGATCACCCCAAAAAGGAGGAGATATTCAAAGTTGCCCCTTCCTGTTCCTACCTGTCTTCTCCCCTGGTAACAACTACATGCTCCTTCTCTCCCCTTTTCGCTAAACCTGGCACTTGTAAGATTGATTCAGCTTGGTGACCTACCAGAAGCTAACTACTTGTTGATGTCTTTGTTCTGTTATGATGGGGTAGTTTTCAGAGGGTTGATGAGATTAGTCAGCCCACCGAAGACCCAGTGAACATCTGAAAAGATGAGCAGCCCTACTGCACAGGTAGGAGCAGAAAGAAGAACAGGACTCACCAGCAGCAGGGAGCTTAGCCCACAACACATGCCAACACCCCACTGAAACACAGTCTAAGCAGTAAAAACTCAAGTGAAATGTGCTTCCAACAACAGATAACCCAAAAAGAGAGCTGAACCTGACAGGAAATCTGCTTGGATTTAGTACTCTGTACCTTGTTAATAAGTAATAGCTTAGTTATTGACTGCTTTTGTTTACAGTATAGAGACCCATACATAAGAAAAGACTTGATAGCCCTATGACATGAAACACTATGATCACAGGAACACAATGCTGAACTAAACTAATTAGGCCTGCAGAGAGGGAAGGCTTCTTGTTTAAAGCACCACAGTGCCCTAATATGGGTATATTGTTTCCAGGACCAAAGCTTGTATTTGTTCTGCATGGTACTGCATCGCTCAGCAGTAACAGCTGCGATTAATGGTAGTCAGATAAATCTGATTGCCTAGTGCAGATATGCCTCAAGAAATGTCAAGGTTTGTTTGGGACTTTCTGATATTAGACAGTATCAAGACGTACTTGCATAATGATGTTTCAAGAAAAATATCAGTCAGTAGGCATTCTAACAAAACAAAATTCTTCATAAAGTGCCTAACATTCAAACTGAGCATATTGCAAGTATAGAAATACCCTAAAATATTGTTGGGATGGGGGGAGATCTAGGGTCATCATACACCCACTATTTTGGGTGATAAAATATCTAAAATAAGATCTTGCATTTTACAAGAAACCAGCTACAAAGTTGTAAGGTTATTTTGTACACACGTTAACATACATTTCCCCTTACATGTTTGAAGTAGCTTTCAAGTCAAATTAACACCCTCCGGTTTCAAACATTGCTATATCCTCTTCAAAATTTGGTGCACAGTGAATGCAGGTTGTGCTTTTATGTATACTCCAAGCTTAAGTTAAAAGCTCATTTAGAAAAGCAGACTCTCCATTATGATTAAACAGAGGTGACGAAAAATAAAAAAAAAAAAATTAAAATACTTGAAGCTAATTTGCCTTTTCTTGAGCAAACTCGTAAGGGCAAACTCCATTATCTATGGATCTCTTTCTGCCTTTTCACCACTGGAGTGTCTCATTTAATATATTTATCGATGATCTGGATGAGGGGATTGAATGCTCCCTCGGCAAGTTTGCAGACAACACCAAGTTGGGTGGGAGTGTTGATCTGCTCGAGGGTTGGAAGGCTCTGCAGAGGGATCTGGACAGGCTGGATCGATGGGTCGAGGCCAATCGTATGAGGTTCAACAAGGCCAAGTGCCGGGTCCTGCACTTGGGTCACAACAACCCCATGCAATGCTACAGGCTTGGGGAAGAGTGGCTGGAAAGCTGCCCCGCAGAAAAGGACCTGGGGGTGCTGGTGGACAGCCGGCTGAAGATGAGCCAGCAGTGTGCCCAGGTGGCCAAGAAGGCCAATGGCATCCTGGCTTGTATCAGAAATAGTGTGGCCAGTAGGACTAGGGAAGTGATCGTGCCCCTGTACTCAGCGCTGGTGTGGCCACACCTCAAATACTGTGTTCAGTTTTGGGCCCCTCACTACAAGAAGGACATTGAGGTGCTGGAGCGTGTCCAGAGAAGGGCAACGAAGCTGGTGAGGGGTCTGGAGCACAAGTCTTATGAGGAGTGGCTGAGGGAACTGGGGTTGTTTAATCTGGAGAAGAGGAGGCTGAGGGGAGACCTTATCGCTCTCTACAATTACCTGCAAGGGGGTTGTAGAGAGGTGGGTGTTGGTCTCTTCGCCCACGTAGCAAGTGATAGGACAAGAGGAAATGGCCTCAAGTTGTGCCAGGGAAGGTTCAGGCTGGATATTAGGAAAAAATTCTTTACTGAGAGAGTGGTGAAGCATTGGAACAGGCTGCCCAGGGAGGTGGTGGAGTCACCATCACTGGAGGTTTTCAAGGAGCGTGTGGACATGGCATTGTGGGACATGGTTTAGTGGGCATGGTGGTGTTGGGTTGATGGTTGGACTTGATGATCTTACAGGTCTTTTCCAACCTTAGTGATTCTGTGATTCTGTGAAAAGTGATGAAGTGGAACAGAGACAAAGCCTCCTTCTTTCTTAGAGTAAAGCCTGTTTTACAACAAATGGATAGCTTTTAGAGCACCAGTGGGACCAAATAAGGCCAAAGAATAAGTAGCAGTACATCATATCAAGAGAAATAAGTAGAAAGCTGAATAACCAACATAATGAATATACACTTTTTAAAGGGTACGGGAAGGGAAGGGTGAAACTGGGTTTCTATGGTCACAGGTAAAGCATCTGGAACTGAGAACCAACATCACACTGGAAGTATTATGTCATCTTAACTAGCCCAGCCATCACGAAAGAGCTGGCCAATGCCCCTACTCTTATTCTGGGAGCATCAGATCTATTTGGCAAACTCCCCTTAAATGGGAAGGTTCATGATAGTGGATGTTTAACATTTTTTGTCTGCAGGCGCTCTTTTCAAATGCCTATTTTGGGGATTCTCTCTGCATCTGAATTATTTCATAGCTCAGCGCAGAGAATTCTAAATGCCACTGACATTAACAAGTTGTACAAAGATGATAATCTCAGTTGGGCGCCACAGATTGAGAAAGTACAGGCTTGTATGAGTTGCACAGACTGTCAGGGATAAGAAATGGAAAGTGCATAAAGCCAAGTGTCATTTCCATAAGAACTCTCATGTTTGAGGAAAAATCTATCAGAAAGGGGTGTCAAGACAGATCTTACAAAATGCAAATCATTCTGTAAATGACTGGTTCAAAAACAAAAGTGAAGCAAAATAGAACTGGAAAGCTTTTGGGGGGCAAGATAATCTTTTCAGACAAAGCACCATTAACAAAATTCATATTAAAAAATTGTAGAGTTGACTGGAGAACTAAATTGAGCAGAGCAGCTGACATAGAAAAGGTTATTTACTTTGAAGCTGCCTAAGAGAACATACGTTTCCAGGCACTGGAAAAATATTTTATAGCCACTAGAAAAGGAAACTGGAAGTGGTGTTCTTATAAAGGACAACTCTGCGCAGTGACCTGAAGCACATTCAGATTAAACATGCAATTCTGATTGTACCCATTGAGGATTGGCTTTACTCAAATCTGGCTATGAAGATTTTCAGTTATTTTTATTAAACACCTCAAGGACTGAAGCTGATCATAAACTCTTTCTAACCATTCCAAGCAGGGTCTGCAGCAGGAATAACTTTATATTCCAATTTTATCACTAACATTTAAAAAGGCTGAACATACCAGTGAATTCCAGCAAGTCTTTTTCTTCTTCCTTTTTCTTTCCAATGGTCAATTTATTCAGAAAAGCATGGCAGAGTCGGGGTTAAAGATAGTGAAACTGAAAGCAGCATTGGCCATCAGTGTAGACCACTTTGCAACTGCCTGACTTTGCAGGGTATAGGTGCAGGCAGAGGTACAGAAATGGATCTTGCAATTTGTGGTCTGCATTACAGTTTCAGAATTGAAAAAATTAAACTGTGATCAAGCAGTGCATGCATTATGGACAAAAGACAGGTGAGTCTCCTCAAAAGTGGGCATACTGGGATCCCATTTGTAAAGACAATAATAATGATTCTTAAATCTAGTCACAAAGGGCAGAGGGAACATAAAAGAGTCATAGAGGGAGTAAGGGAGAGATTCACAAAAGAATTTAGATGATACTTAAGTGTCTAACTACTATTTTCTGCATTTAAATCCACAAGTTATTTCTTTAGGATCTCTGTTTAAAACCTGTTTGATCCTGAATGCTCTTCCCACCCATCATGCTCCCACTTGCTGGTGTTCAAGGTTGCCTGAGATTTTCTTCTCTTTCCCATTCCAGAAGTGCCCCAGTGCTGGGCAATATCCATTTCATGCCTCGAACATATTTAAAAGGTTAGGCTCCCTACGAAATAGAGACAGAAGAATGAGTAATGATGACTCTTGGTAAAGTGGTTACCCATGTTGCAAGACTGAGGTTCAGTCCCTCTTTTGCTTAAAGGAACTTGAATCCATAACTTCAGGGAGGGTACCACAATCCTCTGACTACTGGGTAGCATGACTTCTCTTTTCTGAAGCTGTGTCACCTTGTATGCAGAGGTTTCAACTAGAAACTCACTGTCACCTGCTGTTTCAGCCTGGGACGGGAAGTCTAGAGTCCCTTAGGAAGGTAAAATCTTTGCACTGAAACTTGTTAAAATACTCTTTCAATTTTTTCTTATTGACTGCCAGTACAGGATATCACACTGAGAACAACACAGTCAGCCACCGTATCCCCTAAGGCCTCATCCCAGTAACTGTATGGAGATGCAGTTCCTTTGCTGTATTTCATGACCAAACTCCATTAACAGCCTGTCCCTTTTTTTTATGACAGTGGTTTGTTTCCTGAGTGCCTGGCAAGTTCAGCTTTTAACCTAACATGAGAATTTGAGAAAAACCTTAGGAGGAAAAGAGCAGTGAGATCTGTGAGAATTAACCATGGGGAATGTTTGTCAAACAACCATGACTTTGGGGATAATGGTCTTTGGGAGAATCCTCCTATGCCTTCTTCCAGGGACCATCCAAAGAGATTCACTATTTAAGCCAAATGTAAGAAGCGCTCATTAGCCGAGTGGTAAACTGGCCCAATTCATACCACTACATAATATGAGAGCAAAGGTTGGCTATTGCTTGTCACCAAAGTCCTCTGAAACAGCGCTTGTGGATATGGGGAAATGTCCTATCAAACTCAGTAGGCTTCTGCAGCTTGTGTAGAAGCTAATCAGCATTTACTGAACACCCTCCATGCTGTAAACCAGGGCTGTGCACATGCTGTTAGCTAAAATTGCAGGATGTTTTTCTGTCAAGTTGCCTTTCCGTTACATTATGCCCTGTGATTTGTATTGCTAGCTCTGCTGGATTGTGAGTATTGCCATGGAGGGATATCTGAAACATGTAATTCATAATTGAAGTTGTGGATGTATGCTATTGTATCTAGGAGGCACTCTTTCCTCATTTGATTGCTGTATATATAGTGTTAGTTAAGAGATGATCTAACCATTTTTGAGGGAACTGTTCTGAGTTACTTCATTGCAAAATTTCTTTTGCGATCCACGAGAAGATTCTGAATAGATCAAAACCAAAATGGAGTTTTGAATATTGTTATACCTATTTCAGATGATAATATTATGCTTTTTATAAATAAAACATTTTGGCTTTATCAGAGTAATTATTTGTAATAGGATTATTTGAAGTTACTGAATAAAAAATGTTTCAGGTTTTCTATGACAAGAAATAATTTGAGATTTCAGCATTTCACACATTTTAAAGACAAGTACATTCTGAAATGCGAAAATTCTTGTGAAATGGAAACTTAATTTTCCAATCAGTTCTACTAACTGACTTTTTTTAGTACTAAAGAATGCAGTTGTGTCTTTCCAGTGAACTTCAGATGTCTGATTCCAAACACTCATTAACTATGATTTTCTCATAAACATTTGTCCCTATTTTCTTACCCTCTTCTCTCCATACCTTTTCTCCACCACTCCGACTTATGTAGTTACTTGACAAACTATATGTTAAAGCAGATATTTTAACTCAAGAAAAAATGTATCTTGGCAGGTCAAGTCAGTACCACCAAGTGCTCCTGGATATTTAACAGCAGAGAACGCTAAGTGAACGTAGCAGTAAAGCACAGCGCTGCTTGCAGTTGCTGCTATTGCTAGTTATTCTGGAAAACTGAAGACAGCTGTTGGCGGGTCCCAACACAAAAGTCCCTGAATAGTCACAAATTGGTCTGAATTATCAATAATGATGTAAATACCTGCAAAGGAAGTATTGTGTCCTGATGTAGGGGACTGAAAATATAATTACTTATCAGCCACCTGAGAAGCCTCTTTGGTCTTGATTATGATCTAACAGGCAGTCTTCCAGAAAAATTTATTCTGGATGAAGCAGTAGCTTGTATAGTGTCCTCAGGAGATAAGTCATCACAGAGATAAAGATATCCACTTCTACCCCTTCTATAGCTGGCTCTGCAGTCTTGCCATTCTCACAGCATATGACGGCATCTTGAAACCTTGCCTGACAAGGGAATTAAGTGAGTAACTTCTCCTTTTTCATCACCTATTTTTATATCCCTTCCCCCAGTCTTACATCAGATGAACTGATGCACTTTGGTATAATGAAAATATAATACAAGTGTGTGATTAGATAAATGAGATTTTTCACTTCAGTTGATGAGACGTTGTGTCTCGGTGCTTTTTATTGTATATATCTATTTTACACTCAGAGTAGCAAAACAGAGTTCCTCCCAAATGAAATGAGAAAATATTTTCTCAGATTTCCCTCTAAATAATGGTTTTAAACATTTTTGCAGACTGGCACAAATAGTTATTTGGTTGGATTACATGTGACAAAAACAATTATGACATTTGTGATACATAATATTCATCTGTGCAGACTGAAAAAATAGCTAATTTTCCCTTCCAAATGTTAAAAAATAAACTGTTTCTCACCTGTAAGAAGTAATTAGGATTCCCATTAATTGTAGGGGGGTTTTGTTTCACTATAGCTCTGCATTGGAAAGGAGTGAAATCAATTTTGTGATGTAATTGCATTTAGAGGGAGAAAGAACAAAAGAGTCGGATTACTAATATACAGGAAATATACGTATGTGTATTCCTTCTTACCATAAATACTGGCATTTTATTTATTTGAATTAATCAATGCATAGGAAGCCTACTAAGAATCATTAAAGCACTACACAGTAAAGACAAACCAACAACAGAAAGAAAATTTTTAAAAAATCAAATATCAAATGAAATACTTAGCTAAACAGCACAGAAATAACCATCCTACTGAGAAAGAAATCAATTTCCAGTTAGTCAGAGGAGAATGAAAAAAATAAGAGGGTGACAAACAAAATCAAGAGACTAATGCAATGAGCAAGCGAAGAGGGGTCCCTTCAAGTAAACTGTACTCCCCAAGCCCTGGGGATAGGTGTAATCAGAGATACACCATCACTTCAATATTTTTGAAGGTACTACATGTGTGAAACCAGAGGAAATAAACAGGATTGGTTGTGTTCGTTTTCCTTCTAATTTGATTGTTTTCTTGAAAGCTTTGTTTTCTATTGCTCAGTACAAGCAAAGTATCCACTAAATTAAAAGTCATCTCAAAACACCCATAAAAATAATGCACTAAAATCCAAAGGACCATAAGAAAAATAAGTTTCTCCTTAAACTGTTTCTTCCAAAATGCATTTATTTACTGTTCAAATACAACTGTGTTAATTTTAAAGATTTCATATGGTTTCCTCGGTTTTTTGTCCACACAAAACAAACAAATGTATGTATGGGTCATGTAGTGTTGTATAACTAATATACCATTCATCCCCATAGCAGCAGAATAGGTCAAACAGAGTGCCCCTCACCATCCGTACCACTTGACTGCTAATTCACTCCCTTGCTCCATTTTGGACCACTCCAACCATCTCCTTCAAAAAGTAATTTGTTCTAGAGGGTCTCAATATTCACGGCAGTGGATGGGTAAAGTTAACGAGTATGTGAGCTTAGCACAGGAAGATCCAGCTGATACAAGTGCTGAAGTATCTCCTTATATTTTAGATGTGTATTTAAGTGATTTTCTAGAATGGATGCTTTCCTGAATCTGTACCTGAAGGAATCCAATATGGGTGAGATTCCTCTTGGCCAGCCTGAGATGTTTTATATGTCGACATTTACAAATAAGTTAGTTGTCTAGATCTTTAGGTGATGGGGAGCACCAGACATTTGTAAAGCTCAATTCATCTGACATATTTAGGCATCTACTTTCAGAAGAGGCGAATCACTCCCCAGAAGCATATTTTTGTTATTGTTTGTTGCCTGTAAAAGGAGTCTAGGCAATTAGCTCTGATAGTAGCATGCAATGCTAATCCCACCCTAACTAACTGAAAATACAGATGTTTCCATTTCCCTTGACCATCGTCATTCCCAAAATACTTTAACAGGAATGAGCTGCCTTAGACATGACCTAAATAACGTGGATACATTTTGCCCATTACATGTCTACCATCTCTGTATAAACTTGTGCCTATTTTCTTTCGGGTATAAACCCATTACAGGAAATGAAAGCAAGGCAGTGTCTTCTACTCAAAAACTTGTAACTAAAGCATAGCTTTACACACTGGTTTGTTAAAACACATCACATTAATCCACCTGTTAGGTGTCAGGATGACAGTCTCTCTGACATTGAATCCAGTGGATGTGGACTCAATACCAGCTGTGCCAGGAGGATGGTGGTAACGAGAGTTAAGGAAAGATGCTGTTGACAATGAGATGATCTGCAACAGAACTAAACTTGCACATGGTTTCTGTTGTGGTTGATAACAAAGGAGAAGCAGAGAAAGGGCTCTGGAGGCTCCTAGCACAGAAAGCAGCAGACAGATGTGCTGAATCTTGAAGTCCAGTGCAAATGCATTTGGGTCAGGAAAAGTATAAAGGAAAAAAAAAAAAGATAAAAGACCTGAAGATCTAGGTCAGCAGGTTTCTATTTTCTTGAGTCTGTGGAAAAACAACAGTAGTCCCTGATTTCCCCCTCTAGCTCCATTTCTCCTTACAGTATTTAGATGGTCAGTGCAGCTAATCATATAAGCATGCACACAAATAACAAGTATATATTGAAACCACATCTCTCTTTATTCTACCCTAAATTTGCTTTTCTTCCTTTCACTTACAAATAGAATAAAGTCAGGATATTATGCCAGACTGGACAGTACTGTGACAGTACGCAACCTAATACTTCCCAAATTCTACTGCCTGGCTGCTTTTATACCATTTATAGTTTCATTTTCTCTGTGATGATGAACTACGGAACTTGGTTTTGACTCTCAAAACTAAGAGCTTCATTAACGTAGGCTGTGATTGTTCTCACATCTTATAAATTAAGTAATTTGCTGTTAATTTCACTGCTGTTCTTTATTAATTCTGAGTAGTACTTGGCAGGGTGAATTCTGAAAAGATTCTGAGTTGGTGGAGGGGATGGTGACGGCTTTTCAGCAAGTGTTCCTCTTTTCTCCAGACCAGTTACTTTAAAGTTATCTAGAAGTGACTGGCTGGCAGAAGCATGTCAAAACCTTTGTGTCCTGGAAACTTCTTTTTATTAAAAATGCCCTGTCAAACTACAGTTGTCTATACCTCCTCCCTTATATAAACCAGTTTTCTTGCATAAAACCTGACTGGAATTTTTCAGTCTTTCAGGAGTGTCTCCAGAGTATCAGGAGCTCTGACTAGGCTAAAGTGACTAATGCCTGAAAGTGCTATTGAGCAAATTAGCAGAAGAAAAAAAGTTCCCAAGATGGACTCTTCACAGACCTCACTTACTATTGTTTAGGTTTAAGAGCAAATGGCAAACAGTGTCTTTTTTTTTTTAAGATGCTTAGATAGTATAACAGACAATTTGTATATATTGAATATGTACATAAATACATGGTATTTAAATGTTCCAGAATGGCCCTGGTTGAATTCTGACTTGAGCATATATTTCATCTACCAAAAACTCTCCTGCAATCTCAGCTCAGTATTCCGACTGACCTATTAACATTTTTGCTCATTGTTTCAAAATTGTTACATCCTGGTTTCTGCTGCATTCTGCTACAGGGCTGATGACCACAGAGGTTGCTACTGAAGCTCTGTTTCTTCTGTAATTTAGCAATCATTCCTCCTTTTTGTGTCACTAAGGAAGCAAATTGGCACTGTAAGATTTTGATGCCAGTGTTCTCTATGATGCTCAACTTCTCCCTTGAACATATCAATTTTGAACGGTTTACAAGCAAAGTCAGCCATGGAAACTAAAGATTTAGAAAGTATTTTTTCTTAAGGTTCTGCTGCTAAGTGTACTAAGCGTAAGTCACTTTTTTTTTTTTTTTTTTTTGTTAACTGAGACAACTTTTTAAAATTCAGCTTTGTGTCTATCAGCACTTCAGAATGTTAATAAGAGGGAGGAGTTCCCAGGAGAACCTGACTTGTTAGACCTGTTCAGACTGTCCTTTATTCGTTTGAACTCTGCTGAATATGATAGCTGTGTGACTCCCAACACACTAGGCTAGTGGTTAAACCCCTCCCAGGGGTGAAGCAGCCAGATTCTAGGTGCACCTCAGCCTGCAGTATCACCCTGAGATGATCCTCCACTCCATAGGTCTATAGTCAGCATGCATGTTCATACCTTTCCTTCCAAAGTTGATCTGAAGGACACAATTAGGGCATGCATACCTATAAATTCCTACCCTCAGACTGAGAAGGCTGTGGAATACCTGGTCATCTTGTTCAAATTCAGTTGGCGGCCGGTCACGAGTGGTGTTCCCCAGGGCTCAGTTTTGGGTCCAGTTGTGTTTAATATTTTTTATCAGTGATCTGGATGAGGGGCTCAAGTGCGCCGTCAGTAAGTTTGCAGACAACACCAAGTTGGGTGGGAGTGTTGACGTGCCTGAGGGTCGGAAGGCTCTGCAGAGGGATCTGGACAGGCTGGATCGATGGGTCGAGGCCAATTGTATGAGGTTCAACAAGGCCAAGTGCCGGGTCCTGCACTTGGGTCACAACAACCCCATGCAATGCTACAGGCTTGGGGAAGAGTGGCTGGAAAGCTCCCCCTGCAGAAAAGGACCTGGGGGTGCTGATGGACAGCCGGCTGAATATGAGCCAGCAGTGTGCCCAGGTGGCCAAGAAGGCCAATGGCATCCTGGCTTGTATCAGAAATGGTGTGGCCAGCAGGACTAGGGAAGTGATCGTGCCCCTGTACTCAGCACTGGTGAGGCCGCACCTCAAATACTGTGTTCAGTTTTGGGCCCCTCACTACAAGAAGGACATTGAGGTGCTGGAGCGTGTCCAGAGAAGGGCGATGAAGCTGGTGAGGGGTCTGGAGCACAAGTCCTATGAGGCGCTTATGGGGTTGTTCAGCCTGGAGAAGAGGAGGCTGAGGGGAGACCTCATCGCTCTCTACAACTACCTGAAAGGGGGTTGTAGAGAGCTGGGTGTTGGCCTCTTCACCCACGTCGCAAGTGATAGGACAAGAGGAAATGGCCTCAAGTTGCACCAGGGGAGGTTTAGGCTGAATATTAGGAAAAATTTCTTCACCAAAAGGGTTGTCAAGCATTGGAACAGGCTGCCCAGGGAAGTGGTTGAGTCACCATCCCAGAGGTATTTAGATATGTAGACATGTAGATATGGCACTTAGGGACATGGTTTAGTGGTGGACTTTGCAGTGTTAGGTTTATGGTTGGACTCGATCTTAAATGTCTTTTCCAATCTAAATGATTATATCATTAAGAGCTCTAAACACCCGGTTTTGTCACTAGTTGAAGTTCTGATACATAAGTACTTCAGAGAAAGCAGTTTCCCTTGTTGTCCCTTTCCTACTGATTGCCATTGATGTCACAGAAATCAGTGTGCAGTCTCCCATGAATCCCTGAATAGGTGTCTAACTATCTTTCTTTGGCCACTCTCCATGCCAGAGTGGGACACCTTACCTAGCCTGCTAACAATCAAGCATCTTTATTGACTGACTGTCCCAGCAACACTGCAGAGGATCAGTAGCTCTTCTTTTGGCACTCCTATCTCTTACAGTGTCAAACTTTTCAGATCTGGAAAGAATATCTCAGGTAGGCTGACTGCCAGAAACTGAAACAGAAATGTAGGAACAGAAGTGGTATCTCTAGTGTTTTAAAGCTCTTCATGGACTTTTCTTCCACACAATTTTTTCGGCTGCACACATACAGGAAGAGTCTGGCATTCATAAATTACTTTAGAGTGACTCCTTTAAAATGAACAGCAGCATGTCATGGGGTAGGGACCAGGCTTGGCATTGCAGGTGGGAGACCTGTCTCTGCTTGATTAGAGAAGGAAGGCTTAGAGAGGAAAGAGGAATGAAGACAATAGTAACATAGCTACAAGCAAAATTCTTTAATGACATCCTCCATGTGTTCCAAGAATCTTCTTAATTTTAATTAAAATATGACCTAGCAGCAACCCTGAGTACTTCCTAGTTCAGGGGTTAATTAGAACATGAATCTCAGATGCCAGGGCGGGAGTGGAATACCAGCCAAAAAAGTTCCAGCTGCTCCCTCAGAGTGAGCCACCTGCTTTAGTCCTTCTGACTCACAACAAGGAACCAGCTTGCTTTCTGGTTTCTCATTTCTTCACTTCTCTCTTTTCTTAACGTGGCTAAATTTGAAATTATTTAAAATGTCTTCTATACTTTTATTTTTCAGAAAGACAGGTAGCACAGAAAGCTGCTGGCACGTTGGAGCTAAAAAGGCCATTAGCAGCAGAGAAATATAGAGCCTTTAGGGAGAATTTCTGTATGTCTTGCCCCATCCTATCCACGTCTCACCCTTAATCTTGCTCTCTTTCAGCCTGGAAGAGCACACACTAGCTTACTGTAGCCTAATAGTTTTCCTTTTGGTAGATTCAAGGATCAAGGCCTAGATATTTCTTTTAGGTTGTTGAACTTTACTGAGTAAGAACAAAAATGAACAAAGCCAACATGTTTTTTGTAAGTGATAGCCAACAGAAAACTTCCTCTGGCTGAAAAGTTCAAAGACCGTGTTTTCAGAGACAGAGAATCCTAGCTTTCCTACATGGCTTTCTGGATAAATATTTTGTACTATTGGGACGGGAAAAAGTACCTGTGAGTGAGTTCGCAGCCAAATCCCTCATTTAAGGATGATTTTGATAGTTGTTTTGTGCAAGTCTGGAATGGCTGTGATTGGATAGAGGGAAAAGAGTAAAGGAAGGAAGAAAAGAAAGACGGGAAAGAGGGAAAGAATCAAAGAAAAAAGGAAACAGTAAAGGACTAACAGTAGGAAGAAAGGAGAGAGACAGAGAAAGAGAAAGAAAGGAGAAAATACAAAAATTAAAAAGGGGCTATTTCATGTCTACTTTGATTTATCTTCATGCAAAAATAAATCTAGCCCCTTCTTTTTCCTGAACCACTTATTCCAGCTTCTTTTTGAGGCAAGAAAAAAGAGTTATTAATCTTTCCAGGTGAAAATTTACCTCTAGTTCATATTGTGACATTGAAAAGTTTTGTCTGGTTACTCTTTTCAAATTCTTTTTCAATGTGTTCTACAAGCAAGTCAATATTTATTTTGCTTTTCTTTCTCTCACTGCCTAATGTCAGAGGTTTTCAACATCCAACAGGTCTTTTCTTGAGTATATACAGGTAATTCAGGTCCTGAGTCAGCAAGTTGATAGATTTAACTTAATGTATATGCTCAGATTCACCCTTTGCAGCAAAACCTTGAAATTCCCTCACTGCTGAATCACATCTCCATGAGGCATACCAGAAGTTCAAAATATTTGCATCAAGGTACATCATTTTGTATTTGTCAGCATAGAAACATACATGTTAAAAAAAAAAAAAAAAGAATGCAAATGATCCTGGAGAGATTTATTTAACAGAACATATACTCTAGTATTTTTCCTTTTCACAGAATCACAGAATCACTAAGGTTGGAAAAGACCTGTAAGATCATCAAATCCAACCATCAACCCAACACCACCATACCCACTAAACCATGTCCCGCAGTGCCTCGTCCACATGTTTTTTGAACACCTCCAGTGATGGTGACTCCACCACCTCCCTGGGCAGCTTATTCCAGCGTCTCACCACTCTCTCAGTAAAGAAATTTTTCCTAATATCCAGCCTGAACCTTCCCTGGCACAACTTGAGGCCATTTCCTCTTATCCTGTCGCTTGTCACTTGGGAGAAGAGACCAACACCCACCTCTCTACAACCCCCTTGAAGGTAATTGTAGAGAGCGATAAGGTCTCCCCTCAGCCTCCTCTTCTCCAGATTAAACAACCCCAGTTCCCTCAGCCGCTCCTCATAAGACTTGTGCTCCAGACCCCTCACCAGCTTCGTCGCCCTTCTCTGGACACGCTCCAGCACCTCAATGTCCTTCTTGCAGTGAGGGGCCCAAAACTGAACACAGGATTCGAGGTGCGGCCTCACCAGCGCCGAGTACAGGGGCACGATCACCTCCCTACTCCTGCTGGCCACACTATTTCTGGTACAGACCAGGATGCCATTGGCCTTCTTGGCCACCTGGGCACACTGCTGGCTCATATTCAGCTGGCTGTCAATCAACACCCCCAGGTCCTTTTCTGCAGGGCAGCTTTCTAGCCACTCGTCCCCAAGCCTGTAGCAACTCATCCCCAAGCCTGTAGCGTTGCATGGGGTTGTTGTGACCCAAGTGCAGGACCCGGCACTTGGCCTTGTTGAATCTCATACAATTGGCCTCGGCCCAACCTACATGGGAAAAGTCAGGTATAAAGAACATCCCTGCTGGTATAGTTCTGCCCTTTCTCAAATCCATGGTAAAATCTACCCTGACTTCAATAGGAGTTATGGAAGCAATGCAAAATATCTTTGAGAATTTCACCTGAAAGGACACACCTGCAAGGGATTTTAGTTAAATGTCACAGCACCTATCCAAATGGTATGCTTTTGTAGTGGAATCTGAAGTCCTGTTTCCTTACAAATCGTACAGGAAAGATGGAATCCACAAAGACATGCTGAGCAAGGAAGCAGTTCAGGAAATGTTGAGATTAAGCATATGCCTTAAACCTTCTCCTTACTCTGCAACTTATTTTTGCATTAGAGGAGATGCCTTCTTCCACTTGGGATTCATGGTTCTAAAGCCCTGAGTTACAATGTTTTACTCCCTAATGAAAGGGGGTTCCTTTTCTAGCTTTTGGGTAATGAAGGACCAGAGAAATGCACATCGCTTTTTCTTTGCCACATGGAACTACAATCTCCCACCTCCCAGAGGAGTGCTCGTTCTCCCCAGCCGGAGCTTTCCTGGATAATTAAGTAATCATTGCAACAGACAGAAAGTGAGAAGTACTTGATAGTCAACCCCCCTCCCCCCGAGAAAGAAGAAGCTGGGTTCCAGTTCGTGAACCAGTGTATGTGTTTAATGCTAAGTAATCATTACAGCAGTGACTGGAATCCAGATCTCCCTTTTTCCCAGGTGACTGCCTTAAGTACCAGACTCTCTCTGTCTTCTGAGAAGCTTGTTCTTTCACTAGCTTAATGAATATTTAATCACTCTCTGTGAAGTGGAACATCACATCTCGCAAGGAGAGGCGGTGAGCAGCCAACCCCAGAAAATCTACTAGCCTGATGCTTAGAACATTTTCGCGAGAGATGCGATTTCAAATCCCTGACAAAATAGAATGAATTGAATCAGAATTTTCTGCCTTAAATGAAAACAAGTTCAGACTTAACTTAAAGCATATGCTCTATTCTACCTTTATGCAACAAACCCTGAAGGACTTGGCATCCCCCATTCATCTACAGGGCCACAGAACTCTGCAAGGTATGTTGGGAGTTAAACCTACTCCTATCGTATTGCATATACAATGAATGAGCTGGATAAAATAACATCCAAAAATTGCATAGACATATGCTACACATCTAGCGGACCAGGGTTTAGGCAATTATCAGATTGTCCAGAAGCAGATTTTAGACTCTTGGATAATTTTAATAATGAAACACTGGCTGCTTGGGCACAGACTCAAGGAAGTATATCATCTCTTAATTCCTTTTTAGGAGTTAGGAAAATTAAGAACATTAATTAGGCAGTCACAGACTGCCTAAATTGGGTGCTTAGGCTTCCTAATTGATTAGTGGAGAGAGCTAGGCACTAAAGAGCAGTCCAGAGAGTTTACCTGCTGGGAGCAGACTCACTTAAAGATAGCTGTTATGAAACATTAGCCACAGAATATAGCTATATCACCACCCCCCTCTGAAGTTTAGGCATTGACATTAGGAGCTTAAGCCAGTTGCCTATACATAGGCATCTAAAGCTGTATGAGATGTCGCAAGGTAGCCCTCTCGCTGCCCTTTAGTGGACACTCCAGAGGAATGAAGGTCTCACTTAGATCCTGTGTCAAGTCCACCAGCTCCACAGACAGATAAACCTAAGGTACCTGAAATAGCTCTAGGGGCTTACGCGTACACAGCTGAATCAAACCTTGAGTAAAAGATTCAACACTAGACTGTAAATTTAGGAGTCTGTATGTGTCTACAAGTAAACAAGTTCTCTAAGTGGATGGAGATCATGGGTATGACCTCTACATATGATATGGGTGTCCCTTTGGATCTGTGTCACATTCAAGAGCCCAGATCTTGAATAAACTAGACTATCTGAGATAGCACTTGGAGCCAACAAATGGAGAAGTGAACCTGGCCTTTAGTCAATATAGACAGCAGAGTCCAGAAAACTATTCAGGTGACCAAATACAGCAAGAATCCATTGTACTTAGCTGAGGATAACCTCCTGAAAGAGCAGGTTTCATGTGACGGTGATGACTGCAATCAGTTACAATGGAATAGCATCTCACAACAGAGTATTTGTAGGATCAGAAGGAAGGCAGACCTAAGGAACTATGACTCAAGCCTAGTGGTTAGGCTTTTCTGCTGGAAGGAAGGAAACTAAGAAAGTGAATTGGCCAATATTTTTAAGAAAATGTGTTTCTGGGTTTTTTTAGATAATTACTGAGTAAAATTGCCCAACTTCCCAATGAAATTCAGAGGATGAATAGGAGTTAGGAACTCAAATATTTTGTGGGACTTCTAGGACGAATTGGTAGCTGAGCAGAAGGGTAGGTCATTAGGTTTTGGACTCGGATTCAGCTCACCCATCTTTAATGTTACAGAGTAGATGTCCATGACTAGAGTAGTCACTCTACATTTTCTTTACCATTGACAAAAGCAACTTCGAGGGTGCAAATCCTCTCTCCATAAAATCAATGTCTAAAGCAGGTCAGCTAGAGACTCCTTTTCCTAAATACAGTGTCTAGTGCCATTCCAGATACCACAAGATATCATGCCTGACCTCAGCTGGGGAAGTCTCTTCTCCCAAGTGACTAGGGATAGGACAAGAGGAAATGGCCTCAAGTTGCACCAGGGGAGGTTGAGACTGGATATTAGGAAAAATTTCTTTATTGAGAGAGTGGTGAAGCATTGGAACAGGCTGCCCAGGGAGGTGGTGGAGTCACCACCCCTGGCAGTGTTCAAGGAACGTGTGGACATGGCATTGCGGGACATGGTTTAGTGGGCATAGTGGTGTTGGGTTGATGGTTGGACTTGATGATCTTACAGGTCTTTTCCAACCTTAGTGATTCTGTGATTCTGTGATTCCGAGAGGTCAAGTACATAGGTCCTGTTTTGCATCTGCCAGTCCAACATACAATGGACTCCTAATCCAACGAACAGAATCACCTATCACTGTTCTCCAAGACTTCTACATCGCCACTTGTGAAAGACATTTGAAGTTCTGGAATAGCAACATTTTTAGCAGTACCACCCAGCGTTACTAAGGAAGGACCATTCCTATAAAAAATAAAGCCATCTTTATTTCATCACAAACTATTTTACAGTTAAACATTTAAAATCTAATTCTTTTTAGTAATTTTGAAATACAAGTATCCTAAAAAGCTCTTTTAAAAGGGAAACAAAATCAACTGTATACTCATTAAGTATTAATACTGAAATGTAAACCATATAAACACATAGTTTTACCTTAAGCCAACAATGTTGTACTTTTTTTCATCTTTGTGTTAAATATAAAACATTATTATGGATAAACAACTACTATAAATATTTTACCGCAAACTGGTTATAAAATAATAACTTTTTAGGTGTCTTATTTTCTCATACCTGTAAAAATAGGTAGAAATAAAATGTATATTATACATAAAAGTGATAGATAAATGAACTTTAACAATAAATAGTTCAAAGTCAAGGTTTATATGTTGTGTCTTTCTTGTTTAATATGAATGTTCATTATATGGGCAAAGTAAAATAAAAGATATCCCTTATTACTCCTTTCCTTGCTTTTAAGAGCATGGTGTTTATAAATACTGTGATGAGTAAGAACATGTTTTGAAACTTTAACTGCTTTTTAAAATGTTTGTTTCTGAAGACAATGTCATTGTTTTTGTTGTCGAAACTCTTAATGTCCTTTCTATCCATACATACTAAATATTTTTTACAAATAGTACGATTCAACCAATAGTCATTATAATTCTTGTTTACAACAGCAGTCTGTCAGGGGTTAATAAACGCTCACCTGTAACTTCCACCCCCTCCAATTTGTCTGTTGCTCAAGAGTCTGAAAACATAGGCTTCCCAGCTTCCAACGGGGCTACTGAACTGGAAATCTTATCCAACCGAGGAAGCAAATTTTGCCTTTAAATTTTCTCCACTGAAGCTGTTTTGATATTGCTCCTCTCCCAAATGAACCTCTTCAAGACCCTCTACTGCTTCTGGCTCCTGGAGCCATATGAATGCACATGAATGTATATTTGTGTATGCATAGAGTATGGTACGTGTTGCACAATATACTCTTACCTGCATTTTTTATGGTCAGATGACTATTGAAATCACATAAATATTTTACAGGAGGGAAAGGATTAATTCCCCCTAGCTGTAACCCCCTAAAAATTAAGATAAATAGGTACCTCCAAGGAGTGATTCATCCATCCTACATGAGATACTTGTTCAGGGGTGGACTGAATTTCCATGAGATGTTTATCTCTCTACATTCACTCCAAAGAGACCTTGAACAACCAGTTCAGGTTCAATGCCTACTTTTTGAATGTCTAAAGCCAGCTGAAGGAAATCCCACCCTAATTAATTGTTCTGGCCCAAAAGAAGATATCAGAATAACCGTATCTACACAAAAGGAACTGATGATGTCCCTGTAGCTAGTGCAGTATAACTTTGGAGAGTAATACTGCCCTCACATCCGCTGTCTGTTGTTGCTTCCTCACCACTTCTCTGTGAGAGCTACCTATCGCAGCAACCTGTCATCTCAGCTACTTTTACTTTCCTAAATGCATCCACCCCAGGAAATCACCTCTAACTCTCAGGCCCAAAGGTACAGCACAATCCTGACCATGACCAGTGTCCTCACATTCGCAGTGAGTGCACTACATAGCGCTTGGCCCTTGATCTTACCTAGGCCTTCTTCTGGGTTCATGTAGCCTTAAGTCAAGTTCTGGAGTGAGAAGGGGGAGAGGAAGGGAAGGCAGACTGTGTTTAAAATATCTAAAATAACATGAGGGATGCCCATTGGAGTAATTTTTAAGAGCAGATGTAAGTAACAAAAATTAAAAAACAGCTAAAGATACAGTCTTACAAAATGCAATTTGCTATTGACTGCAGGGAGAATAGGACACTTCCTCTTTTTATCCCCCTTTTCTCCCCTCTCCTCTTTCCCCTCCCCCTCAGGGCAAAGAAATCAGGCTGGATCTCTGAAAAGGCAATGAAAATTTCTAGCACATCAAGCCCAACCTACCAATCTGCTGTTGTTCCTTTCACATGAATGGCTGTGAAGTCATTCCCATATTCACACAACTGCAGCCAAAACAAATTCCTGAATGAACAGACTCCCTATATTCCCAAGGTCTTTTGAGACATACCTGAAAGCCGTGTAGACCTGGGCCACAAAGGATGAGGTGAGGACGTATGCTCTCCGAGGCTGGTTAACTAGCTGAGGCTTGCTGTCTATGATAAAGCTGGTAGAAAGGATAGGCACCTCCAGAGAGCTATTCAGCTCAGCTATCACAGTAAGCTGTCTTCAGATGAAGCAAATCTCAATTCAGAAATGTCTACCTCTGTATTCATGGACAATAGCAGAAGTCTAACTGTTAGCTTAGACTAGACAACTTGTCTCTTCTATGGTTAAAGGTAGCTGAGATGAACATACAGCTCATTGACCATTTTCTTTGGTAGCAAGGTTCCCTCTGTGGTGACTGATAAAGAGCTGCCACCCAGCATGACACATGTGCATATGAAATCAGTCAACACATGAATTCCATCGGATTCACATTTGGGCCATTACTTACAGCATGTACCTTGGGGTCTCCCACCTGCAGACGCTTTAGTAGTGGTGGTAATCACATTTATTCTAGTAGTAAGAAACATTTACTAAGTCACATACAAAGCACTGTGCAGAGTAGTGCCCAAACTAAGGGACACAACACAGGATAAAGAAGAACATCAAAAGATACAGACAAAAGCATATATGGGATGACAGCAAATACAATGTTTCCTGTATGAAGAAGTAAGAGGTGGGATAGGGGGAATGAGCTCAGGTAAATAGAGTAAGCTGTGCAGAAAGACAAGGTTAGATGAAAGGACTGAAGGTCAGACATGGTGAGAGGGAAGTTTTCTTTATATCATATCCAGACAGTATCACAGAAATGTTTTCCTTGGGATCAGTGGGCATTCCAAGTCCATGTGCTGCTTTTAAACTGAATATGGAGGAAAACTTCAGCTTGGTGGTGTTGATCATTGCCCATTAGAGATTGTGTGGAGACCACCAAGCTCATTTCAGTTCAGATTATGGAATGTACTAAAATTGAGGTCCTCAAGGTGAAAGGATAGGTTTTTTTATCCACTACACTAAAGAAGTCATTTCTTTTTTTCTATTAAGCAACCGTGAAAGGAAAGATTGTGCAATGACTAGACATACACTGTAAATATCAGGGTTACCAAAAGTCACAGAGAAACCTTTCAAATAATCTGAAGTGGTGATAGAAAGAGTAATACGGTGAATTTGTATTGATGCAACAATCATTAACCCCACACCTTCACTTTCATTTGCATTAAAGAAGCAGCTAACTGTATTTTTTTTTTTTTGCTTGTATTTGTTTTTTCATTGTTTTTTACCCTACCAAAACTGTTTGGCAGGTTGGCAAGTTTATTGTCTATGAGTATGCATGTGCATATGTGTGTCGATGTATGTGTTTAAGCATGTATGTTGGTAAACATATTTAATACTTTAGGTTCCTTATGCTACGAACCAGTGCACATATATTATTCAAATATTTTAAGTGTGGTCTATAAAAGACCACTCAGGGTTGGTCAGTTATGTGAATCCAGATTCTGCCACTTTAGCAGCTGCTAAGAACTATTACTTTGGGCAGTCCTACCGAAATCTGTAAGACTCTCAGGGAATTAATTTAAACATGCAGAATCTGACCCGAACTGTTATTTCCACAGATCACTGTGAAGTACTATTTGTGTTCTCAGTGTTATGCAGAGGCTTTTGTCACTCTTGTCTCTCATATATTCTGTGGCTTGTCCTATCCTTTATAGACGAGCCCTTATAAAGCTAAAGATCATTGGAATGCCTGACTCCATTATCCACATAAACCAGCAACTATTCACATTATTTTTCAGTGACAACGATTTGAAATCCTATACCAGGCAGGCAATTTTAACTGGAAAACTGGGAAAGGCTATTTAATACTAAAAAAAGTAATGAGGAACCAAGTAACTGTGAATCGTTAGGATGGTTAAGAAAAAAATAAACAGAAAACAAGTAGCTGAAAAAGCAAGGATAAAATTAAACAGTAATGATGATTTATAGTAAGATACTCTGAGACATGACAGAAGTCTCAGTACACCAAAAGGAAAATCTTGTTTGCTCAAATTATTTGTTTCTTCTGTCTAATGAATGTAATTCTAATATACAAGTGATAACACTGGCATTTCTTTGAAATGTTGATTCAGTTTAATTATGAAAATCACCAAGGTATTTTCTGGCTGCTGCATCACTCCCTGTACTAAGATTAATCACATCAACATCATTCATTTAATCTTCAAAGAGGAAGCAGTTGTCCACAAAAGCCTTCAAATAGCTTCATTAGTGCAATTTTTCAGACTCAAACACTTAGCTGGCAGCATATGATTGAGAGTAAGGAAGGTCATTATATTCATCTGTTTCCTAAGCCAATTTATTTTTTTAATGTTTCCACATTTTTTGTGGATATGCGTAAGCTCCACATTCTTGCCCTTTGTTTTGGACAACCAAACCATACGCAGTTCAAATGCAGACAGAATAGTTGGTGGCTGTCATGATTTACTCAGTTTGTGATGGGATGAATTTGAACCAGAATATGCTCCTCTCCTGAGCCCGGCACTGATTTAACATACAGATTGTTTTTGTCACCAATCACGAGCACAAAAGACCTTAAGATGTGTTCACTTAAACATGCAAACAGGGTTAAAAAGGTGAAACACAGAGCAATGTGCTGAATGTTTTCAATACCAGACTGAGACCTATTAACAATGTTTTAGAGAATAAAAATAAGTCCAACCTCTCCCCATTATTAATATTTAATTACATGCTAAAAGCATCATCTTCTTCAGTCTCCCATAGATGCTGAAAAGACCTTCCCTTGCTTCATACTACTTAAAAACTTCTCCAGCACAACCCTGTGCATTTTCAAAAAATCACAATACCCAATGTCCAATTAGCTGATATTGTGGCACAGTCTTTGAGCAGTTTAAATTCTTTAAAAATATAGCATTGCAACCCAACATATTCACACCGAGCATGGCAGCTCGCTACCAAGATCGTGATGACAACCTGGTCAGACACAATGATCCTACCTGCATAGCACTAAAATAGCCACTGATCAAAATGTGCTTAGTCCTATTACTGAAAACCAAAGCTGCTGGGTTTAGTTTTGAAGCTTTAAAAAAACAAAGACTTTATTAAAGTTTCTGTTAACATATTTGCCTGCAGCTGTCAGTGGATTGTGCAAAAATCAGTCAATCAGAAAAGGGGAAGCCTTGAGATGTCAGACAGCAAATGTAAATTTTTTTTAAAATAAACTATTTAAAGGAATTAAATTTTTCACTCAATTTAATTTTAGATGAGGAAAAAAATCAATTTCATATTCAACAAAAAAACTTGGGCAAAAATTTACAAAAACAGTTCCTAAGGGTCTGGTGAATTGCCACGATTGCAAACGTGCCAATCATTCAGAGGCTCCCCAAAAGGATGGAAAGATGTGTTTGAACTGCAAAGGTGTTTGTTTTACTAACTACTGTATTTAGTTTAGAGAGAGGAGCGCAGGATAGTTCCACAGCTACAAAACTTACGTATGCTTCAGTTGTCACTCTCTCTCACGTAACTGTTTTCATTCCTTTCCCTGGCATATAAACAGCGGTCATGCTCCATCCTTGGTTCACAATGCTAACTAAAATCAATTGCTGTATGAAAGAACAGCAGAAAACACAGACTCCGTGTGGTTCTCAATCTGACCACTCAGACAGTGTATAGGTGAGACTTTTATAACCAAGGATCCCCTGCACAAGCAAGGATTTTCTTTGTGCTTGTACTTTAAAAAAAAAAAAGGGAAAATCAATATTCTCAAAAGCAATTGTATTAGCTAATACCCCACTTGCACCTTTTTGTAGATAAGACTTCCCCAACTCCGGTGCATGATGAAAAAAAGTAGGCTGGTGCAATATTTAGTCCCGGCAGAGAAAATGAAGGCGCATCACAAGATGAGTTTACATACAGGCTTCAATCCTTGATCCGACCTGTGAAATCCAGTGGACTATTTTTCTCCTTGTGAGCTCTTTGGCTACAGAAGAATCATGCTGGGGGACTCCTCACTCCTCACAAGAGATTGAACAATAGTCGTGGAAATCATTCATTTGCGGCAGAGGTCAGGATCCGATAATGGACCAAGGTAGCAGGAAAGGCACAGCAGCTGGAATAGTTGCCATAGCTGAAGTGACGTAGGGGCCACAAGAATTTGTCTCCAGAGGTATTTATAAGGCATTTCCCACCTGGATATTTTAAGCTGTGTTGATATCTCATCCTTAGTTCAAGGTGTTAGACTCCATATATATATTTGTTGCTATTCCAGTGTATCAGAACTTTCCTTGCAGGAACTGAGGGCTTCTGTGGAGGATTTTTCTTAAGAAAAACAGCAAGTTTGAGGTTGGAGTACCTGCACTTGTTAAAACCTTGTTAAAACCTTTCCCTGAATTGCTGTCGGATCTTGTCACTGGTATGAGGCCACATCATTTCAAACTGTGAACAACAGAGGGAATGACCAGGCTCATCCTGCAGTTTGTCCCACTTCACTGGAATACTTAGAAATTGTTATGCAAAGTAAGCTTCTTTCTGCTTCTAAGTTCCCTCTGCAGGACTTGGGGCAGGGGGGAATAGTTATTCTACTGTGCACTTTTAAACAGGAATCTTTTTAAAAAAGAGCAGCTGTATATCCCTGGAATCATTCCATCCACAGAGTCATCTACAGTCATGGTTCAGTACTCAAATCGGTATGTTTCTAATAGCTGAGCCTTAAAGGGCTATACTCCTTGTGTGACATTTAGGCTCTATCCTTCACTCCTCCTTTTTTATTCAGATAGTGTTATCCCCGGGGGTCCCAAACCTTCTAGGTCTCAATCAGGCCTTAAAAGAAGCAAAATTCTTCAGACAGGTCTTGCTGTGACAAATGTGGGTATTATATGCCACTATTGTTTACTGTTCTCCTCAAATCTCAGTTTCCCTAATTACACACTACTTCTCTGAAAACTATGAATTATATAATGAGTCTAACCAAGATGTATGCTGCAAGTTCTGCTTCAGTTATTAGGCAAAGATATGAAAATAAAGCTAATCACAGGGAAAGCGTTTTCAATTAATCTGCCTCACACCATCCATTTACAAGGCATTCGTTTTTGTTGGTTGCTTTTAATTTTAACAATAAATGAACTTTTGTTACTAAAGTAGAAACAGATCCCTGAGTAAGTGACAATAAGCAGGGTGAATGAAGAATCAAGTAAGGTTGTATTTATGTCTGAAAAGTAAGAGAGAAATAATCTGTAACCCTTAAAGGTGACAACGAATACAAATATATTTAGATCACCAGTAGAAACAAATTGGGATTCACCTCTCCAAGGGTCATGCTCTGCCTTTTTTTGTATTAACAATACACAAGTTTTCAATCAAAATTGGTACCAAGTGAAAAACCTTCTTCACAGAGCATGAAGAAGGAGGGATTCACCTTTTTGACCACCTTCTTTCCTGTCTTCTATATATCCTCATAAAAAATTTACTCTGCTTCTGAATGACCACTCTGATTATCCTTAGACTCCTTTTCAGATTCCCTGATGATGTCATGGAAATGTTAAACCCATTATGCTAAGCTAGGACCTCCATCTACCGTGACCTCTTGGCACTAGCTTCTAAGGACAGCACAATACTTTTACATAAAAGTTAGTCTTCCTTCGGGTCATCAATAGATGGACTCAAAATACATCAGCACTTCAATCAACACCAGTAAAACATAAGCGCGGCCACGTAAAAAGTCCAAGGCCGTTTTGTGTTTACAATAAAGTGATTAAAACGTCTATTAAAAGGTACGATTATTTCCTATTGGAAAATAAGCGTTTATATTATTTCATGGGTCCACCCCACAGGTAATACACGACATTCCTTTTCATTAAGCTATTAGGGAAGTGATTAGTGACTAGCACCCTGCTCTAATTATCTTTAATGTAGTGTTTCAAATTGATCATGCATAATGCAATTAGAAATCATAATTAAATTAATTTATATTGATTTAAGCCTTTATAAGTTGTTAATAACTATAGCCCATTACCTTAATTCCTACAAGCCAACATTAATATTTTCAGTAGGCTGAAATGTTTCACTTTTTCCCCCCTTCCTTGCGTCGGGCACTTCGTTAGGGAGTTCGGAGGGGGTGGCTGCCAGGGGAGGCCGCCGGGCCCAGCGGCCCCGGAGCCGGCGGGCTCCAGCTGGGCAGGCGTGGCCCTCCGTGGCCCCGGCGCGAGTGGGTGCCGGGGGAGAGAGTCGATAGCTGCCCGTAACGCGGGAATAACGACCGCTGCCCGGGCCGACAGCGGCCGCGTCTATTTCCATGGAGACGGACAGACCCCCCCCCGGCAGCCGCCGGCGGGGAAAGCGCAGGGGATGGGCGTCAAAAGCCCGGCGGGGGTGTGCGCTGAGCGGAACGAGCCCAGAAAAAAGCAGCTCGCGCCGGAGCTCCCCGCTGGCCGGGGGGGGATGCGGGCCCGGCCCTCCCCCGCCGGAGGGGGCGGCCCCACGGCGGAGGAGTTTCCCCAGGCGGGGGAGCCGCGGGCGGCGTCGCGCGTGGCCCGGCGGGCCCCGCACCGCTCCGCGGGGGGCCCGGCCGGGCACGGGGCGCGGGGCGCGGGCAGCCCCGGCGGGGCGGGGTGGGGGAGCGCCTCGGCTCCCTGGGGCTTGTGCTGGCCGCTGAAGCCGGCCCCTCGCCCGCCGGGAGGCTCCCAAGTCTCTCCTCTCCTGACAGCGACCTTTCTCCTTCCCGTCCCCCCGTCCCCATCCCCCGCCCCCGAGGCAAAAAGCCCTCGTGCAAGTTGGTTCCCCCCACGCCAGTTAAACCTGTGCAGCGCGGCCCTCTTTTCCAAAGAACTATGCCTAAAAATAGAGGCAGTAAGTCCCCCCGCGCGGGATGTCACGGGCGAGGCAGCGCTCTCAAACGGGTCTCCTGCCACCCCACCCTCGCCTGACACCTTTCAATCAGAAAGGGATGGTCCGGCGTCAAAACAAGTTTTCCGGCGAGAAAGATGCCCGGCTGTAATAAAATCTTACAGCGGGGGGTTAACAAATCGTTTAACAAAACCATTTATGCTTAAATAATATTTCTTTTAAAATAAAATCGGGGTTTGCAAACCAGGATTTGATTTGAGAGGCATGAATTCTATTATATGTACAATTTAATCACGGGGTATTTAAAATAGACATTTCCATCTAAAATCCAATCAGAAATCAACACAGTACCTCGAGGCATTAAGATGATCATCCCCATTTTGCATTTGTAAACTGGTAGAAATAAATGTGGCTTGTGGATACCAAGAGGTCAAGTACGGCTGCTCAAATATTTTTCTTACAAAATGACGGATTTATTAGACAAATAAGTAGCCCGGCTGATGCAAAACCCCCAGTGATTGAATTTTGACGTTGAGTCAACAACAACTCGAACTACATCAGTGCTCCAAGATTTAGTTATGATGGTAGAGATTACTGAACAAATAGGAGGCAGAAATGAATACAGATTTCCTAGGATCTGCCCCTGGCACCCTCTTCTTGACATTCCCCTCCATATGCTATCCCTATTCACAGTGTATTCTAATTAAAGGACTGGGCTGTGTCTTCTGATTTTACAAGAACTTTTAAATAATTAGTCTGGTGTGTGTTAAAAGGGAAAGCTTCAGACATAAGGGGATTTCAGGCCCTTTAGGGTCTCTCCCCAGCTTTGCAGTTATCACGGTCCCTTCCGTGAGGAAGGATGGAAAACGCCTCTGATTTGATTGCAGAAAGAGATGAACCCTGATCAAACTGCTGTATGCAAACACAGGAGTCCTCGGTTCATTTCCAGCCCATTCAAAGAGGGTGGTTTGGGGGTTTTTTTTGTGTGTGTGTGTGTTTGGGATTTTGGTGCGAGATCTCTTTTTTCCCCTCCCGGTGGAAGAGATGCTGAGGGTGCAGCATTCCTGGGAAAATCTGTCCGCGGATCCCAACCGCCTGTGAAACAAGGTTGGGCTGCAGCCTGCACGGCCTCGACAGCGGAATTTTTTTCACTCTGAACCTGTCCCCTCCCTCCTTCTCCCCTCCCTCTCTCCTTCACCCCCTCCCCACCCTACAGGTGTATGTGGCCAGGAGAGTTCCCCGGTCGGAGCGTTGGCAGGCGGCGGGGAGCTCGGCTTGTGCTGGGAAGCCTACGTGAGCTGTGGGAGAGCGGTGTTAGTCTTGCCTCATTTCTTCAGCGCTTTGGAGCGTTACTTTTACTTGCTAATCACGAAGGGGCGCTTAAATAATTGAGAGTACGTTTAAGCATAAAGCAGTCAGTTTCTAATCTTTTCAGGGGAAAAGGGACTAATCTGCACCTGCTGTGAGAGCCCTTTTTTTATTTATTCTGTATATTACTTCCACTCCAAGCTGGACCTGATGGCTCCAATTACAGTTGAGCCTTGCGGAATCCATACCCACCCCCCACCCCCACCCCCTTTCGCAGCCCCTTTCTCTGCTCCCCTCTTCTCCGCAGGTATAAACTTTTCCCTGACAGAGAAGAGGGAGCGGGGGGATCTTACCAGACGCCGTTTAGCTGAGCTTATAATTATTTTTTTTTTTTTTAAGAAAAGCTCTTCAGAATTCCCAAGCTCTCCAAACCTACCTTCTTTCTATTGCCTCCGCTGCATCACATGCATATTTGTGGAAAAGAGAAGCATACACCTGCTGCCAGGGTGATCTGGATTATTTTTTAATAGGGGATATCTTGAGAGCAGGAATTTAACGTAGATTTTCTCCTATTTAGCATTTGGGAAGAAATTGTTTAATAAGCCTATTTTCACTGCCGAGTTTTTACATTGGGTAGAGGCTTCTCGGAGTATTGCCAAAGTTAATTCCAGATTTATATTTCTGTAACCTACTTAGGATGCAAAAAGAAAAAAAAAAAATCCTGTCAAATTAAAGTGAGTCCTCCTGTCTTGCCTGCTCCCAGCAAATAACTTGCAGCACCTAATAAATCCAGATGGAGTTCCTCATATAGCCCGGTGCAGAAATAATTATTGTCCTGGCTTGTTTCATGTCAGAGGCCTCTTCGGCTCATCTGTCATGAAACCAATTTCACTTTATTTACATCCATTTGCTAGTTTAATTACTGTGCTGATGAATAGCCTGAAGGAATTAAGTTACGAGTCTTTGGAAACCTAAAACGACAGATATATGGGTTACCTCTAAATAGAGGAAGAAAATGATGGGTGGTGTGTGCACCAAAATTTAAAGGTAATAAGAGCCTTTCCCTAGCTAGGTGGAAATGCAGAATCAACCGACACTCAGCCCGTGCATTTACCTCTGTCTTGATGTAAAGTATTGCTTAGAAAGGCTTTCATATTTTTTGCAGGTTAAATGCAATCTGTATTAAAGCAAAGGTTCTGGAAGACGGGTGCGAGCTTTAGATCTAAGCACAGATGCACTCGTCATTTTTCCAGCCACCGAAAGGGGGAAAAAAGGTCAGAAAATAAGTCTGCCTTAAAGACTGACTTCAACATAACCTATGCAATGTACCATGCAACACAATCAATAGGGTTGCCATCCTGTGTCTGCAATGGCAGAAATGGTCTCAAGCGCTTCTTCCCTCTAACTTGCCTCTCCGTGATGTTCTGTACCAACAAAGGGAATTTCAACCAGCTGGAGGATCTTGTGGTTTTTATGTAAACCTACGAAAAGCAGAGTTTATCCTTGTGTTCCGTGCCCCTGCTCTAGCCCACATCCTTTCCCTTTCTCCGGGTGTTTTTCAACCATTTCCAGTAGGTACCTGCGTGCCGCTTGGCCTGGAAATCAGGGGTAGGGGATCTGCCCTGTCCACCCGCACGCCCCCCACGAGGGGATCCTGCTGCAGGGTCCTGGCACACCGGCGTGGTCCTATCCTCCCCCTCCTCCACCACTCAATAACTTTCCTGAGCCGCTGTAGCACTGTATAATAATCTAGAATTTCCAAACTTCATGCGGCGTGTGCCTGAGCAAAAGGCCAGTCTCTTTAACGTTCCCCCTCACTTATAAGGAAAGAAAAGAAAAAAAAAATAATAAAAAAAAATCCAGCAGTCTCGGGATTAGGCTGGGAGCGTTGATTGCCCGGGCTGTGCCCGACGTCTCACCCACGGACTGGCCAACAGGGTCCGGGAGGAGCCCGTGTGAGCATACTCATGCTAACCCTGAAGAGAAAGTCCCCCAAAACACCCGATCTTCCAAGCAAGGAGCAGAAGCCAGACTCGAGAGCCCGTGCATCTTTCTCGGGCGCTAAGCCTTGGCGTTAGGTTCGCCAGGACATCTTTATTTGCCTGAAACGCAAAAGTTTGGGTGGGCCCGCTGGTCCCCTTCTGAGGGCTGCATGAAAAATTCAGGCACACAAGGGCTTCTACACCGCTCTCAGAATCACAGAATCACTAAGGTTGGAAAAGACCTGTAAGATCATCAAGTCCAACCTAAAAAAAAACAAACAAACAAACAAACAAACAAAAAAAAAAACAACATATACCAAAAACCAACCCACCCAACACCACACAGCACCATGCAGACTACACAGACTTCTTCTTCCCCTGCTCCCGGTAATTTTGTGGATCGGGTACTTTTGTGGATCTCATGGGTTTAGTCGCCGTGGGACAAACCTCCCCTGAAGAAATGACGTGCTGCAGTAGGTAATAGGGCACACGTAAAAGTGTAAGGACGGTCAGAGGTCTGGCTGCCTGCAGGGGAGGTGATCCCTGGCTCGCCAGAGAAAGCCTTCCCCTCAGAGGCACCCTCAGCAAGAAGGCTGAAGGGGTGAACGGAGACCCCCCTTTGTCACAAAAGTTGAGCAGCACTTTAAAACCAAATCCTTTGCCGGGGGAAACGTGACACATTTCCCCCCTCCTCCGTCAAAACTCGCTATCGGCTGACCTGAGCTGGTTACACGGGGGTATAGAAGAGCGGATCAAAAGAGAATTACAGCTGTGTGTTCGAGGTACTCCGGGTCTTTATATCTGAGAGAAAGCATACAGCCAAATCGGGTGGGGTATTAAAAGCGCCCTTCCCCGCCCCCCGCCGCCCCCCCGCCTCTCTCCTCTTCCCTCTCTCCCCCTTTGATTAATAGATCCATGTGGCTAACGGCCTGACATATGGTGTGCGAAGCAGCTTGAGATGGTACCTCAGGCATACCCTACGGCCATTAACATATTACAGGCTTCTGTGCAGCCAGACAGACAGCCGCCCCGCGCCCCGCGCCGCCGCCGGAGCTCTCCGCGGTGCTGAAGCGCCGCCGCGCCCGCCCGCCGCTCCGCCTGCGCGCAAGCACGCCCGCCCGCGCCGCGGCGTCTCCGCCGTGAGAGAGTTCAAAAAGCAGGCGCGCACACGCACACGCACGCACAGGGGGTTGAGAGTTCCGCGCCGCTTTCCAGCGGAGAGGTGGCAAGCGGCAGCAACATCACTCCAGGTCCCTAAAACAGGCATTTATCCCGCTCTTTTTTGTGGTGGTTTTTTTTTTTTTTTTGGCTGAGGAAAAAAGGTGTTGCTATATATCAAACCTTTACTACAGAGAACACAAAAATCGCCTTGCGTGGAAACTGGTCTCATTTAAAATGCAGTGCCAGCTTGCAGAGCAGAAAAGAGAGCTTTCTGCAAATAACCCAAAAGTTAGGAAACTCGCACCTATAGCACCTGGCAGAGGGGGAGAGGGATTACTCCCAGCCGTGTTGTTTGGAAGCGGGAATTACAGAACACAACACAGAAGCTGAGAATGCAGCAAACCCGAAGGTTTGTTTAATCCGTTTCAAGGGTTCTGACAGAGAGATAAATCACTCCTGCACTTTGCCTTTTAGTCTCCTGTAGATAACTGCCCTGGCTCTTTTGAACTTTGTTCTGTCTGTTTTGTTGGGAAACAAATGCTAACACTAGATTAAACGTTTCAGGTAGCTTCATCTTCTGATTTCAGGCAAATAGTGTTAATAAGGAGCTTTGATGTTGTTTTACTTTCAGACTGTTTGCCTTAAGGCAGAAAACCGCATAAAGGTAGCTGGGAAAGTAAATTGCCAGAAGCGAAGAGTACCCTCCCTTTCAAAATCCTGTGAGTACTCCTCTCTCCTACATCAAACCGATCCTAGGCAGAGCAGCACTAGTCGGTTTGAGATTTCCTGGCTTTTGCAAACACCTCTCGTCTCAATGCACACACGACGATGTGTGCGCCGGTGTTTACGTCTCTGCAGTTTGCTGTTACACGTTGTTAATGGAACTGAAGATTTTTAGGGGGAAATACGAAAGGCTCGCTGCAACAGCTGCTTTTCTCTTTCTTTTCTTTTCTTTTTCCCTAATAAGAATATAAAATCCCGTGGGGAAAAGAATCCTAGAGATTTGCGGTGAGGAGTAAAGCCGATGCAACGTGAGTAGGGAATGCTGACCTCCACCACGCTGAAGCAGCCCAGAATAGAAGTTTCGCGTACTGTACATTTGGGGTCTTTCTAGCTATTCTGGCAGTAGCCTCCTTCCATTCTTTCGGCAGCCCAGCACATCAGCACCGCAGATTCCTCGCACACCACCAATACATTTTGCATAACACGAGCCTCTCTCGCACGCTGGCTCGCTCGGTTTTTGTATGCCTCTCGTAGGTGGACGGGGTTTCTACACGGGTTTTTTCTTTTTAAGAAATTAGCGCCGACGAGAGAGAGCCTCAAAAGCAAGCCGTGCGCGGTGGCTGGTGCTAGTCACTGCTTCCTCAGGTCAGGAATTTTGCTGGAGCCCACCACAGCGACCTTTCGAGAGTGCGGCTCGGTTGCAGACAGACACAGCTTGCCTCTCTCCAGCCTCTCCTTTCACACACACACACACACACGCGCGCGCACACACACACACACCCGCGCTTTCTATTCCTCTTACAGCAGTGCTTTAATAAAGTCACATAAGTGATTGAAATTAACATAAATCATTATTAGTTATTAGGATTTGCTCTAAATTACTCTGAGAATATAACACCAAACCCCATCTGCCACTCCTGCTCTAGCAGCAATAGATTGCAGATAAAATAAATGTCCTTACCCCATTAGAATGTTCCTGTCTCTGTAGCCAAAAGCCAAACAAAAGCAATAAATACAGAGCTTTTTTCTCTCCACTATTCAGCTGTGACTGTTTTCATCAGCTCTTCCTCTAGAAAAGCTCGATAGCTGCCTGAAAATATTGCATTTTATATCACCAAAGGGCGATTAATATTGCATTAACTGTATTTAACATTTTTTAAGCGCGAGTAATCTGAAATGAGTAAGTTTCTGTTACTAAATACAGGGGATGTCAGAGCTGGTGAAAACAGCTTAAAATATCTGTATAAACAGATTATTTGTTTCATACTTTGTATTTTTATAATGTTATGGTATAGTGTGCTCTGTTTGAAGTAGAAGAAGCCATGCTAATGGTCTGTTTAAAGTATTCTGACACTGTCTGGAGACATCCAAGTCTCTGCCTTCATTAAATGTTTATTGTCAACACTTCAGTGAAAAAAAGTCTTGTGTAAGTGAATTTCCACTGCTGGATGCTGTCAACACTTTGTTTTATTCTGATCCGCGTGTACAAAAGTTTGTATACATTATGCTGAAGTGAAGAGAGGCAGAGATTTAGTGAGCTATAATTAGTTACCAAACAAACTTTTGTTAGTAATTCGGTTTACATAATGACCGTAATCAAGGGCTGAGTTATGTATTTCGGCGCCTGGTCTTTCCACGCAGCCTGTGAAAAGATGTATTCGTGTTGACGTGCTATCCTCTTGTCAAGGAGCACCTTTTTTAAAACAAATAAGTAAGAACAAAAAAACCCCAAAGCCACAGCTTTCACGTACTTCAGCTTTGGCTTACACTTTTAACTTGCTTGCTGTCCTCCGGGTGTGAGATGCGCACACGCCTCCGCCCCTCTCCGCACCGCGGTGTGCAGCGTGAGCCGTGCGCCTGCCTCCGCCCGGGCTCCCGCTGCTCCTCCCGCTTTCTCTCCGCACCGGGAACCGCTCTGTCCTGCGCCCAGGGCAAGCGGGAGGGTCGCTCGGCGCTCCCGCTGGAGGAGACTATTTTGAGACTGCCGTGACTCGCTCGTGAAAATCAATGCGAAGTTACAATTTCTCCTCAACCTGCCAGCGCAGCGTGTCCTTTTGTAGTACCTATTTAATTTTGATATAAAGCCTTTTAAATACCTCAGTCCTTAGAGTGATCAAGGTCTTAAGACATCAGGGTTTTCTTAAGTGATTCCCCCCCTCGCTTCCCGGCATGTATTTTTTTAAAAAGAGGAGCTTAAGAACTTCCCCCCCCCCCAGAGTTAGGGTTGCTTTGGCATACTTAGGTGGGCAGGCTGAAGGAGTTAAAACGCAGTTCAAAGGAGGACTCCTGCTTTCCCAGAGGAGCTGTGACTCCGCGGAAGTCCAGAGACCAATTTGGGAAGCAGATTTTGCATGCGCAGCTGCCCCTTGACGATCAACCACGGCAAAAGCTCCCGGGCAGGGTTTGGCTGGTGACAGGGCCATAAATAAATCCGCACCGGTGCAGCGGACCGGGCTCCCCGGCCCCGTCTGCCCGCGGAAGCACCGCGCTGAGTCCGCCTTAAAGTTGCACCTTAAACCAGCAGAGGGAAAGCGGCCCCGGGGGGGAGCGGGGTGGGGGGGAGGCGGAGGGGGTGAGCACCCCGCGGCCCCCTCCACCCCCCACGGAGGCAGCCCCCGCGCAGGAGGCGCAGTGGGGCCCCGCACCGACTGCCGCTGCTACCGGCGGTGCGAAAGCAAAGGCGGAAAGTGCGCGCCTCGGTCCGCGGGGCGCTGCCTGCCCCTGCCTGCCCCCCTGCCCCTGCCTGCCCCTGCCTGCCCCTGCCTGCCCCCCTGCCCCTGCCTGCCCCCCGGCCCCTGCCTGCCCCCCGGCCGCTGCCGGCCCGCCCGGCGGCGGGGCTGGGGCCCGCCGGTGCAGGCGCCCCTTTCTGCTACTGCTGCTTCTTCAAAGCTTTATATGTGACGTCTTATTTTAAATTAACTTTTGAGCCCTGGATTTCATCCACCCACCCACCCGCCTACCGATCTGTCTTGCCACCGTGCAAAGAGACTTCTTTGCAGTTTTACCACCCCGGTCCCATCCCTGGGACCTATATACTCAGCTGACCTACATATTCACCCACTGCTTTCCTCCCAGACTGAGCCTCCTTCAGGTGCGAAGGGGTTGCAAAGGGGGAAGAAGAAAACGCTTTCCAAAAGCGGAAGGGGAAGGAGGGGAAGCGGGGGGGGGGGGGGTGTTCGTGCAGCACGCCTCCCATCAAGCTGTCTCGACAACAATTACTAAAGTTTTTAATTAGCCTCTTGTTATAATTCATTTTATTAATTTTCTAAATCTCAGCCCATGAATTATTCACGGCGGCTCCGTAATTGTGTTTGCAGCGGCGCACGTGATGGCGGCGGCCCCGCCGCGCCGCGGCTCTCCCCGCGTGGGTCCCCTCCGCGCCCAGGCTGGGGAAGGGGCCCGGGCAGCAGCGGGCTCCCACGTTTTATCAACTCTTAAATAACATAATTACCGATCATCAGACGCTCGTCTGGCAGGTGGAAACAGGTTCCCAAGCGGATTGGAATTCTGCTGCCGATCTTTTAAAAATCAATTAGGCTTTCCTCCGCTTTGGAATCAGCAGGTAAATATAATAAAGCTTAAAAAAAAAAATAATAGCGCCGGCTGAAAAGCGAGACGTAAATAACTGGAGGGTTTTAAAATCGTTTGGGAAATGCCAGGATAATACAGGGCAGCAGCGACGGTGTCGAGCTTTATGGCCTCGAGTCCGTCAGACTTAAAATAATTATCTTGCGACAAATCTCTCTCTCTTCGGAGGAAAGGGGGGACACGGGCAGGCGGGGAGGGAGGCACATAAACCATAAAATCTGTGCTGTAGGACACCTCATTCCCCTTCTGGGGAGCCTTTTTACGTGTGGAACCAGGACCGAATTAGTCTGAATACCGCGGGAGAGTAAAAATCAATACGGTCGTGGCAGTGGGTGTCCGTTAGTCACTGACGATGGCCTAACCTAAGTCGAAAGCAACGGGAGAGCAAGCGTCAAGCAGGAATTCCGGGAGTCAGCCCGGGTCTGGCGGACTTAGGACTGGAAAATGACGTCGGGAAAGCGGCGAGATAGCCGCGGTTGGGGGGGAAAGGGCCGTCGGAGGGACGGCGGGACCGACTTGTCCTGGGCGAGGGCCGCGGGGGCTGAACCGGCTCTCGCCTTCAGCAGCCGTCGGAGGGGGCGGCCGCCGCCCGGCAGCGGCCTCGGCCCCTATCACAAGGCGGGGGGGGATTTACATTTTTGGGGTCACAAATGGCACTTCTGTACGCCGGCGATCGCGTAGTGTTGGGGAATAAATGCGAATGTATGTTCTCCCTCTTCACCTCTTCCCTCTCTCTTACTTCTTTTCTCGGATGCAAAAGTTTTAACAGTCCTTAGATTAGACCTTATAAAGGCAAATAGAAACACTTTTCTGTCTTTCTTCCTTGAGATACTTTTAGCGAGGCATTTTTTAAAAAGGCCTCGTGAGGCCGTTTAGTGGGTTTATGAGCTATTCGGATTCATCCGACGGAAAGCAGGACATTCCCGTTTTGCACAGTTTCCTACCATGAAAAATAGGAAACTCTGCAAAGCTTTGATTTTCACGATCTGTTTTATTAACATATTAATTTTTTTCTTTGTACTCGATAAGGATTGTACTTATTACAAACAAACTCTTTAACTTTCCAATACATACATCGCTCATTACTGTATAATACAAATGTGGTATCGCTTGCAACATTCCAATCGTTTGGGGCGGATGAAAAAAAAAACCCAACATCTGTAATTATTTTTATTTGTTCATTCCTGACTCTCCAAAAATGATATCCGGTAATACTTTTTCTATAAAATAATATTTTTACAAATGCATTTATTAAAAATTCTGATGACATTTCAAGTTAATAACAACAGAGACAAGTCAATTTCCGGTGGACGAGATCTATGGTTTTTTTAAAAATACCTTTAGTGCTTATTTTTTAACATCAACAGTTGTTTAAAATCACAGCTTCTTGAACGTATTATTCTTTTCCGAACATCACGTGTCTTGATTCACAGATTTACCGGCGAAATTAAAAAGATTTGGCTAAAATATGTCTACAGAAGAAATAATCCCAGCTATGAAGTAACTTTTTACATTTGGCATCTGATCTAGTCACACAGGTCATCAGAAAATAGAAAGAGGCTCTCTGATCACTTGAAGCAGTAGGTGGGCATCCTATACGTTCCTAATGAACAATTGCATTTACCACGGAAGGAGAGATCAGTTTAGGATTTTCATATTTATTAACCCCAAAATAAAAATAAAGTATCTTGTTACATAATTAAGTGCAATTAGGCCAGTCAGAACAACATATAAAACCTGAAACCACCCCAAGCTTTTCTTCTTTATACATATTTTTGTAGGTGCATAATCCTTTCCAGCAAACTGAAAAGAAATACTTCAGAAGTCCTTCTTAAATCTTACTTTGATTTATATTCTGCAGTTATAGAATAAACTCCAAGAAACACACGCAGCTAATATATAGTTAATTTTATTCAGAGCACCGATTTTCACATAAGAGCTATCTCAAAGTAATGATTTCTGGATTTAGCAGAAAAATACATCTCTCACTATTTTCTTTTTGGTAGAATTAGTCTTATCGTCTAACGGCCATGCCTTGAATTTATCAGCCGTGCCTCGGAAATATTTTTTTCCTTTTTTTTTAAATGCACCCAATAATAATAACTATTCTGTTTTCACGTTTGTTTTATTTGTAAGTATGCTGGGACGCATCTCCCTGTTGTATTTTGGCGTACGGAAATATTTCTGATAGAAATAAAAGTAATAAAGACACAACCAAGGAGAAAGCTCAGCAAACATACATGGACAGGTAGATTATTCAGTGAGACATTTCAGGATCACACGTGGTTGCAGTTTGTAACCTTTTTTTTTTTTTTGTGCATTAAAGAAAATATTTACAATCGTCTTCTTTTTTTTTTCCTCTTTTTTTTTTTTCTCTTTTAAATCTAAATACAAGAACGTGACAAGAATGTTTGTGTTTTCGGTGAAAACAGGCAGTTAAACTGTGAAATTACACCATCCACAAAAGATTCTACCAGAAGCTAGTCTATTTAGTGCTCAGTTTCAAAATGCATAGAATGTTTGCGCTGCAAACAATGATACACAAAATAATAACAATATTAATAATAATATTAATAATAATAAAACAGAAAGTTAAATAAATAAATAAATAAATAAATAAAATCGAGACTTTATCACGGATCTTTCTATGCCTTTCTTTTCCTTTTCTTTTCTTTTCTTTTTTTTTTTTTTTTAAGGTCATGCATACTTTCAGTCTATTGTTTCTTTTGATTTAAACGGGAGGGTATTTTCTTTTCCGAAATTCCTCGTTACTTGAAGCCTGAAGCGCCGCTGGGTTACAGCCAGCCCCAGCAATGGCTTCTGCGCCTAGCTGGCGCTTTTACCAACCAGCTCTGATAATTTTATTATCATTTTTTTTCAATCCGCGAGACATATAATGCACCTTGCTTATTATTAGCAGTAATACCAGCATCGTTATTAGGGAATAACATCGCCGCTTCCAATCCTGGAGACTCTGATAGTGCAAATTGAAACACACTCCCCCCCCCCCCTCCCCCTCCTCCCCAGCCCCCCAAAAGCCATCCTCTACCTAACGTTTATTATTTACAATAAACGACTTTAAGCCCAAACGTTGGGTTTTTGCGTGTTTGCTCCAACATGCAGACCCCCTCAGAAACAATGCCATTTCCAACCCTGCGCCGGTGACTTCTTTTGCCTAACTGGGTGCAACACCCCCCAGCCCTGGGGGGAAACCGAGGCAGGACCTTTTTCCCACCGCAGCCGGCTGCTAACCTAAACCAGCAGATTTGGTAGGGATGCCGGGGGGCATGGGGGGGGCGGGGAGCGGGGAGGGGGTCGGGGTCGGACGTAGTTAACCACGAGCCTTAATGAATCTCAACATCTTGTTTCGGAGAGCATCCCTTGCTCGGGCAGGTTTGGCATCTATCTCCAGCCACATCCCTGCAGAGGCAGGGACCTGTCCTCAGGCATAGGTGGGAACCACGGGGCGAGGGAAGAGAAACAAAGGGGCTGGGGGAAACTTTTGTTGTTTTCCTTCAGCTAGCTGGGATTATTGAGGCAACAGCGGAGAGGAAAGGGACCGCTCCCGAGCCTCGGGAGGTCCGGCTGCCCCGGCCCCGGCCCCGGCCCCGGCCCCGCTCGCACCGCTCCCCGGCACAGAACAAGACCCGTCGCCAAAGCCTTCGCGAAAAACCGCGTTCGAGGGAAAACCAAACCAAACCAGAACAAAACACCAAACCAAAGCAATAAAACCCCAAGCCGACCAAACAAATGACCCCCCTACACACCAAACCACCGCCGTCCTCGTTCATTTACCAAGCCAGGGGAAAAGAAAGAAAACCGGAAAGTAACGGAAAGAGACCCAAACCAAACGTAGCATCGTCACCGACAGTTTCGCCTTCCGGGTGTGTTGGCCGGGTTTGTTTTCCTTCGCGAAAGTTGTGACTTAGGTTTCTCGGTTTGTGGTTGCTGCTGTCACGGTATTTATTGGTGTGTGTCTGTGTGTGTTTACGCTTTAAGTTGCTCTTTCTCCGCGTTCTGTCGGGGCGTGGGGGGGTGGGGGCAGAA